>NW_010523953.1:107103-176972 GCF_000687285.1 Phaethon lepturus
CTAGTCTATTGTTCTTATCTGACAGTAACAGGTTTCTTAGGGAATTTATTAGAAAGTCAGAGAGCTTGCTGGTTTGGAATATAGAACAATATTTATAATTAAACAATAGCCTTTTGTCATACTTCAACTTTTCGGTAATCTAAACCAAATGTAAAACCCACTAACAAAAAGAGGAAACGGCCCAAGAATACAGGTTCTAACCCAAGGGAGAAACAGGCATCAACGGTTCCCTCTCATGCCTCTATTGAAGAGCGAGCCCATTAACTATGATATTGTGGCTATCTCTGCATAAGCAATTTCTTCTTTCCATTCTACAAATCTCATAACCTCTAGTTTAAGTAAACAGTAACATCCTCCTATTTTATTTACGTATCTGTTTGCTGAGGCATCCAAATGGCTGATAAATAATGCTGTGGAAAACCTACAAATAGAGAGGAATAATAGGTCAGCATAAAGAGAGCACATCCATGCAAGCAGTGTGCTAAGAAAGGCTATTAAAGGAATATGCTGAATCACTATCCTTCAATACCTTTGTCACCATTAACACTTATTTTCCTGGCCAGCTATACTTTCCACCTCCCCCTCGGTCCCTCATGATGGCAAGATCTAATGGCAGATTCCTCATCTTGTAGATTTTTCCATTGCTGAAAAACTCTTCCAAGGTCTTTATAATCTCTTCACCTGAAAGAAGTTTATTCCAAAAACTTTGTTCGGAACTGGCATAAAAGTAGACCTAAACATTGCATTTGTAAAATTATTGAGGCCATTGCTATTATTTGACTTCAAATGTGTTGAGATGCTTTACTATTGCAAGAAGTATTTCATACTCCTAGCTCTGACCAGATTTCTCCTTTTACCTACCTCCTGCTTTTGATGTAAGGATTCACTTTAGATTTGATATGGCTATTAATAATTAGCAGAATGAATACATTATATATGATAATCTGAGTTCATCATGAAGCCCAGCAAAGCTGTAAGAAGTGAAACATCATCTTTATGCATTTACTACTAATATTGCACCTGAAATAAAATATTTCAGATGTTCCCAAAGACATGTATTATTCCCTTATTGGTAAATGACAACAACCAGCACTACTCAAGTAGTGTCATTCAGCAAGAGCTTGCACTTCTAATCCTCAATTCATGTCACAACTTCCAAGAAGCAGGCATGCAATATACGAAAACAACAAAAAAGAAACCTATGGCTTTAAAAGGATATAAAAATGCTTTCCTTAACAATAAAAAATCCTGTTCAGATTGGTTATATTACAGCTAAGTATGCACAATTTCATAGAGCGAGCTCTGATCCTGAAAACTTTGTTAATAGAATTTGTGAACTGAGTCCCTGGGGCATAATTTTCAGCCGCGCTGTGGCTTCTGCATTTTTGTATAATTTTATATTGTGTGTCATTGATTACTTGCAAACACAGACTATGCCATTTTGGGATCTGGCATTAGCATGCTGACATTGTGTAATTTAACAGCATGATTAAGGAAACACTGTAGACACCAGGAGAAGGGTTTTTTGGATAAGCATATGATTGAAGTCTGACCCAGTTCACTTTTCAGAAGCACATCATGGTTTTTTTCTGTCATTTCCACCGAACAATACAGTGGGGGTATATATTGCATGAATGTTCAAGCAGACAGAGGGTAAGACAGAAATAGTTCAGGAGCACAGCACATTCTAAATTTGCACATACACTTTCAAAGATGCTATTTTTGCAAGGTATACAGGCACAGGAAATCTAATTTGTTCACTTCTCTCTCGGTGCCTGCATTCTCGTACTGTCCCTGACCTGATTCAGGTTCCCTTGGACTGCAGTTTGGGGCTTGGTTACTTGACAGAAATTCATAAGTTTTTGTCAGTTCTTTGCTGAGGAGACCAAACCCATTTTGTCACAATGTGCTGGCAGTTTGTCATGGTGGCTGTAGCCACCTACTTTTGCTCATTTTCTCCACCACACTCTGGATACCATCCCCTATGCCTCAACCTGGAGCTGCAAGCAGGTATGTATGCTGACCTGCAAGTCAATCTTGTGGCAAGTGCCGTTTTACCTTCCCATATTCCTGCCAAATACACTGCAATCAATAATTTCTTCAGATTCTTCAACAGGGACACTTCTATTAATGCAATACTTTTTTTTAGGGGAGGCCTAAAAAGAGGCCTGTTCCCTCCCCACACGGCTGCAGAGCACCGACCTTGACCCCTCCACAAGAACGGGAAATTATTAAATAAAAAAAAAATAATTACAAAATTAAGTAGTCGGATTTTATACCAGGAAAGCGTAGAGAGTTGGAAACAATTATAAGGACTTGGGATAGAAACTGTAACAGATATACCACATGACACTCTTTTGTAAGTTTAAACAAAAGGAGGGAAAAAAGCCATTGCTATCCTAAATCCTCACCACTGTGAACTGGGACTGCCTTACAACTGCTCATGATCAGACTTGTTTTTTGGGGTTTTTGGTTGGTTGGTTCCAATTTCACCCTCTTCAGAATAACTAAGAAATACCTGTGCTCCTCCTTCAGAAAACGTTCCAGCTGCATTGAACACCAGGACAAAACCACTGTGGAACTTGCAGCTGCAACTCCTAACACACGCTGCTGCTTCACTCCTAAAGGTCGTTTTAAAAAGGTTCTAAGTCAAAGTATTAAACTACCGTGGCCAAAACTTAATGCTCCAACAAGAGAAATGTAGCAAGTCAATTGCTCATGACTGCAAATCATGGACAAACACTGACAACAACTAGAAAACCAGAGGCAGAGGCCTGCACCATCTTCTGACTCCCTCCCTTTGCAGGGTGGGGTGAAGGGGGAACTTTTACCTAGAGCATCACAGTTGGATATTCATTTCGTACCTGCATTTATCCAACCCTCACTCTTTTTAGACGCTTTACATAGCAACAAGGTCAACTCCATCGCAGCTACTCTGCGCTTTCTTCTCTCTGTTGTGATCTGCATGTGTTCAGGTTCTTCCCGCGTGCCTAAAAAGCTGACAGTGCATGGCATCTGTTTGGAGATGTGGTATTTACTGTTCCATCAGGGACTTTCTGTGTAATTCACTAAAGCAGGGCAAGCTGGCTAATTACTGCTGCATCCAAGTTCAAGGTTCAGATCCAGATCCAGATGTCAAACCTCTTAAAGATTCAGGATCATCTGGTATTACTTTTAGTTTGGCTCATTAGAGAGAAAATCCCAAATCACCATGTTTGATGCTGGCTTCCTCATTTCTGTCCCTGCGTTGCTGCATAACTCTTCAGAAGCTAAGAAAATCCCGAAGCCTTGCCTACCTACTAAGACATATATGTTACAAAAATGGTGTCCTCTTACTTATTTTTAAATTATGTAGGATTCCAGTCAGTGACTCAGCAAAGTCCCATGCAGAGCAACTCCCTGCTGGGACTCTTGCAGCCCCGAAGGGAGGGAGACCAGGTGGTGGGTCTTTCCTCGCAGAACAAATGCGGCTGCTTTATGTGACAGCAGGACACGCAGGACAGCATCAGAAAGGGCTCCCGAAAGTCAGAATGCAAGTTGTTTGTGAGTGACAAAATAAGCAGAAAAACATATTGCCTATGCAGCCTTCAGATTTCAGGATGGTATTTTAAGAAAGCTTGGTAGTCCTCAACTCAGCATCTTTACATTACTCCTCTTAATTTACACTCAAGTTTGGTGACATCCTTGATTTTGCATTAGAGATTCTGCCTGTCACGTCCCAATCCGCACCTCTCTTGCACCAATACCTGGGAGTCTGAAACCATGCCCTACATTTCTAACAGCAGAGCTCAGGTGCTCTTTTGGGATATTTTCTCCCAAATCCTTTTGGAACATGGAGTATATATAATAGATTTTCAGAGAATATCTGTAAATTAGCATCCACAGAACTATCAAGGGTGTCTGTGATTTCAAACACAGTATCCTCTATTCAGTAAGCAATTTATTTCAGGAGGTTGACTCATTTCCTTAAAGTTTTTTCAGCTATCTGTTGTGACTGAAAAAATTCAGAAAATTTAGAAGTACTCAAGGAAATGAGCCAACACATCCTGGAAGAAATTCATCCAATACCCACACAATAACATAAGTCAGTCTTGGATTTCTAAAGAAATGAGCAGAAGGAAGTTCTAAAAGAACGTGAAATACTTTCTGTGAAACACAATGGTTGTTTCCCATCATCATAAGTCTCCTTATGCCCACTTTAAAGGCAAATACTATGTACTGTGGTTTTTGTTGGTGTTTTTTTCCCCTACAAAAAAAAAACTCCACTGAAATAGTTTAGTGAATCTCCCCAGTATTTAAATTAAAAATATTTCTGCCATTATGCCTCATGAGAAATTTAGTGCAGATCTGTGGTGCTTACCCCCAGGGCATAGGGTCAAACTCTACACCCCAAGATGAAGCCTCTTCAGTGAGATCCGTAACGCACCACAGAACCACCTCATCACAGAGCTCTGGGGATGCTGGCTGCCTGGAGGTGGTCACCCGGGGACAAGCACACAAGAACTCCCTACCTTCAAAGGTCTCCAGCAATGTAATCAAGTGCATGGTCTTGGAAAAGCTCAACTCTTTGAAAACAAAAGCAAAGACCTTACAGCCTTTCCGAGAACCACTCATCCCCAGTGTTTCATGTTTATGAATACCTGAAATCATGACAGGAACAAATGAAAATCCACTTGCCACACAATAAGGGTTTCATGAAATAGTAGTTATTACAAATTGCCTTTGCCCTTCTTTGGATTCTGACATACTGTGAAGCACGAAAAGTGTGACAAGTATTTTGAGTATTCTCAGTCATTAAATGAATAAAGGCAATTTTTCATTAAAACTTTTCTATGCCATTGTCTACTAGACATGAATTTAGCAGCATGACAATGCTAAACAGATGCCTTTGGCTAGATTTTTACGAAGTGATGACGTATGTACCTGTGCTGGGCTAGCAAAGGTGCTAAGCCTCTTCTTTCGTTTGGGAGGCTCACTCCATATGTACATACAGCTTTTGGAAATGCAGCATGGTACAGACATGGTACTGCACCTCCCAGAACACATTTGCCTCTCAGAACTGGCCGCTGATGCTATCTCATGAATGCCACCCCACTCTTAGAGACATGATCAACTGGGGCTCTCACAACGGAGGGAAACTGCACCCTGAGTTTGCAGCACAAAGTCACTCTGCAGACACATTCAATCACGACAACAGAATCTCTGTGCCACGTCCTCATTTTTTCCATTACTCTTGACAGCGTTTACAGTTTGGATCAGTGTCTGTTCAGTCTGTCCAGCTGATGGCCTTAGACTTAATTTTTCTATTTGATGACTTCTCCGTATCAGAATATCCCTTGATCCCTGTATGCAATTTGTCATCTATACCTGGTCTGGCAAACAAAGATGTTTCCAAACCTTAGCATGCCCCTTTGCAATCCACCAACTCATTCATCATTCACAAGTTTAACAGGCCAATCCCAACATCCAAAAATATTTCATTGTTTTAAAGCTTTTATGTCCTACAGGAAAGCCAAGATCCAACTGCTCTTCTAATGACGTAGTTTCACGTTGCAGCTAATGGTTACAGTGACCGGATCAGCAGATCCGTCTGCTGGATCAGATGGAGATCAGATGGAGGAGCTGCCCCACGCTGCCTCCTGCCATGCCCCACTAGACAAAGCAGTGAGTCAGCTTCACACTAAGTCAGATCAGCAAGTATCCAAAGGAAAACTACAACCAAATTAGATGCAAGCAAAAACTACACCAAAGATCAGTGGGATTTTTGAGGGAGGAGGTGTTAGTTTCCTCTAGGGCAACTTCTTGAACATCTTAATGATTTTTCCCATTCAGACTCCCCCTCACCTTAACACAAGAAATATAGTATAAAAATAGGAGAAGGTAAAGAGAGAGACCGAGTGAGACAGTGTATACAGACTCACCAAATCAACAGAAGCAAAACTAAAAAAAAAAAAAAAGGGGGGGTGGGATATAAATAAAATAATAATTTCATCATTTCCTACTTCAAATTAGCTTTTATGTTTCATTGCTTACAGTCCCCAGAATGTCATAAACCTAAATTTTGACATACCTCTACAGAACCTTCCATGAAAGAAACTGGGCAGGAGGAGCAGAAATGGGATTTGGAGGGGGAAGGTAGGGGGAATAAAAAATAATCACACTCAGTGCAAGCCAATGTGCCCCTAAAAAAAATTCAAATACTTTTTCCAGGTTATGTAGCTTATCAGCAGAAAGATAATTTTCAGAATGAATTTGCTCAACCTTTGTCTGAGCAAAAAGAAAATTGGAGTAATGCTAAGCGGTAATTCAGATCCTTGAAGAGTAAGTGCGACCTCTAAAGAGCAAGTCTGTCCTGCTCCACTATTTTTAAATCAAATACTTTTAACAGGTTTTTCTCATCCTAAATGAATCACACCCCTCTAATTTAAAAACTGCATTTGGCTAAAACTAATGTACTTCATATCCAACTACCCAAACAAACATAGCTTCAATTTGTTCACAGTAACTGGAGTTTCTGGTGAGTACATATCTACAAGATTACCAAGACATTAGTAAATATTCTTGAGTACCAAATAACCTACCTCAAAGTAATATGCTGGATCATGACCTAGCTAAACGGAGGATGGTTTTCCACTGGAAATTAAAATGGTATTTTATGACAAAGTCTTAATTAGCTACATCTAACTGCACAGCATTGCTAAGTAAAAAGACATTATCCCAGCAATGGCACCTTACTAATCTATTCTTCATTACCTCTCATGCAATAGATGCAGAACAGTGAAAAAAGGAGGCTTGAAGATTTCCCAGGATCTTTGCAATCTACTTCAGCAGAAGAGAATTTAGAATTTCCAGGGTAAATTAACTCCAGAGTAATGCACTGACAGGATAAACAGAGTTTTCCCATAGTAACCACAAAAACTGCTAACCTGTCTTCAGCACTACCGTATCACATTCAGAGTAATGAAATGACCTTTTTCCCCCCCATACATTGCCTAGATCTTTCTTTTCACACATGTGCTTTATTAATTTTGTAATGAGATTAGTTGTGCCGGGGGAGGTTTAGACTTGATATTAGGAAAAATTTCTTTACTGTGATAGTGATCAAACATTGGAACAGGCTGCCCAGGGAGGTGGTGGAGTCACCATCACCGGAAGTATTCAAAAAATGCATAGACACGGAATTTCAGGGTATGGTTTAGTGGGCATGGTGGTGTTGGATTGATGGTTGGACTTGATGATCTTAAAGGTCTTTTCCAACCTTAATGATTCTGTGATTTGTGAGATGGATTATTTCTTCAGGGTTCATACTGTTCATATTTACCTATTAAACAAAAAGGATGCAGATATAGTTAGTTCTAGATGCAAATCTTTAAGCTCATATCATGAAGACATCTGAGAGCAGACGAAGGTCAAACACTGCTTTTGACAAGTACTAAATGGCTCTGCAGCTTGAACTGGATGAGACCAAAGCTAAAAGAAACACAAAGGTCATACTGCAATTCTTTAGAAGCAGTATCATTTTACTAGTGCCAAAAATCAAAGCCAATTATATTAAAATCATTACTAGCAGCCAAAAAAAATGAGATAAATGTCTTGTTTATTTAACTTTCTAGCATGAAATCTCAGAAGTAAAAAGCTTCTTCTCTCACAGTGTTAACATGCAACAGCAAAAAAGGACTACAACACCATGCATTGCTATTGTTTCATCTGTTGTTCATGTAATTTACGACTTAAAGAATACATCAAAGAAAGTGTTGCTAACTGTACGTGAAGTGTTACCTCATCAATAACTCCTAAATTTTATCCATTGCTGACTTTGGTAGATTTTTGCATCCTTATTCAGTATCTTGAAAGCAACTGCATATCTGTAAGTCTACTTTGTAGACTTATATCACTGAATTTTAATTGTTGAAAAATTTCTCTAGCTGAATTTTCCTTCTCCGTGTAGGTTACCTTCTGCTGAACTATGTCATGCATGAAACTCTATGTACAAATTAAACTACAGTGTACATAGAAAGATGTTCTTTTTTTTCTTTTTTATGAGGTCATTACTGAATATTGATCTCAGTGACAATGGTATGTGCCTACTATTCTGCCACTAAGAGCAACTCTGCTCACGTGAATGAAATTTATAACCACCAAATAAAGTTTAAATTCTCAAGGAAGGAAGCATTTCATAGAGCATAAATTTGAGAGAATTATTGTCAGGGAAAACCAGAAAACTGAAAACTGGTGACCAGTATTCACCAAATTTTTTCTGTATACAGTTAAAGAGGGCTTGATATTAACAGTGACATGCAGCAAAAGATCAAGCTCAAATTGAATTCTTAAATATGTGCTTTAAGAAGAAGTATTCTTTGCCCATTTCCTTTATGATCTGATTATACATCCCCACAACTATGCAAGTTATTCTGAATATATTCTGTAAAATTTCAAAATAAGCTCCTTTACATTCACTTAACACTTTATAGTACTCATCTTGCTTCTTCAAGACAAAGTAAAGGATCTTTGTTGTATCTTTTCCTCTTCTTACTACAAAACATGGGAAATGACTATGTTATTTTTATGGAAATTTTATGGTTATTTTTGCATTACCACACATCAGGATATAAAGGATTGATTTATTCCCAAGGTCAGGGCAGGAATGGTAAGGGCAGTGAACCTACTAATTTTTATAAACTTTCAAGGACTACTGACATATTAGTGATGGAATGAGCAATCGGTGACTCGAAATACAACCAAAGCCTGAACAGTTTGACATGAACTCTGAATGACTGCTAGACTTGTGAAGAGTTTGACCAGAGCTTGAAACAAAGCTCTGAAGCATGGGATTTGCTCGTCTGGGAATTGGCTGCCCACCAGAGTGAGAGCAATGGAGTCCTGGATGCTGCTGGGCAGAGTTAATAAATGCTGCCAGATGTTTGTAAGCTTTGTTTTTTCCCAAGGAGTAAACGCCAGCTAAGCATAGTCAGTTTAATGGCACTCTTGTAGCATCTTCACCCCACATCAGTAGCTCTCATGCCAAGCTGGCAAATTGTACAAGGGCTGGGTACCACTCAGGCCCAGCTGAAAATTTTTCAGTACCAGACGAGCTCTAAGATGTTCAGGTCTGGCCATTCTCTGGATCTTTTTTGTTCCTCAACCAGTATGCATTGGAAAAAAAAAAAAAACAAACAAAAAACCCCAAACAAAACAAAAGCAAACATCAAACCAAAATCAAACATACACACCCACCCCTGCAAAAAAACCCAAAACTACCAAACAAGACACCTCTTGATGAGGTTTGCTAGGAAAGGAGGACTATCAAGATCAATATTAGCACCTTCAGTAACTTCCTGCAGTTATAATTTAAGAACCTGCGTATCCAATATCAGCATATATTAAAAGGTTATTAAACATATCTGACAATAAAGTGCTAGTTTCAGAGTCCTAGTATGCATGTTTCTCATCTTTTTAAGTGCCACTGGTTTTAACTACGTTGGTGTCATCCTTAACATGCTATATTTAACAGTCCGCTTACAACACTTTCCCATTAATTCAGATTCTTGTAGTCACTGGTAAATCTGTGTAGATGAGAAAGCCAAGACTTCATTAAAAATTTACAGGAGGAATTCAAACACTGCATAATGCAAAATTAATCCATAGTCTATTACTTAAATGAAAAAATCAATAGATGAATTAATGCAGCTACTTCTTCAATCCAGTTGTCAGTGATTTGGAATAACTGTTTCTCCCACATTATTTTGAAAATACTATATAGTATTGGTTTGATGATAGAAAACAGATTAACAAATATATTTTAAAAATATCAAAATGAAAGCCAACCCCCTCCAAACAAATAAAAAACCCCAAGCTAACACAAGACAATGTTATGGTAAAGGGACTATTACAAATTCAGAAGTGTACATTGTTTTCCAGTATCCAGTGTTTGTATTTGCCATCTTCTCATCCGCTAGAACAAGCACTTGCATCAAAAAGGCAGGGTGGGGAGATAACTGCTTTTTATCCAAGGGATTATAAATGTCATGCCAAAACCTCTTGCAGTGGAAGGACGTTGACAACACAGCTGAAAGCATCCTCTCTGCAGCTACGTTTGTCTGGTTTTCAGGTCAGGGGTATCTTAAAACTTAAACACAATTAACTGAAAACGTTGTATGTTCTGACAACACTTTCTGTCATAGCCTCAACTTCTTCCAGACATACCTACCATACGACAAGATTCTAGGATTTATTTTTATTTTTTATCAGGGAAGTAATTCTTTTTTTCTTAAAACAAATATAATGAGCGTATTTTAATGTAGCGAGCATATCTTTTAAGGTATCTGCTGCGTGCAATGAAAATACATAGAGAAAGCACCTTCTATGCAGGTCTTCTAACTTTTGCAGTAAAGAGAAAGTATTGTGCTGTCCATACACTGATTTTTGAGCAAAATATAGTAGCTCACAACTGAGGAAGAAAAAGTACCAAATTCTCTGTTGGGCAAAAATGAGCTTTGCATGTAGGTCAGGATCTAGGAAGAAAGGAAAGAATAAGACTGAAATGCAGTACCTGGAAGGAAAGCTTGGAAGACCCTTGGTTTGTCACAGATTTTTTTTTTTTTAACTCACTTTAAGCCTCACCACACATGACTTTAGGATACAATTCCTGTATCAGACTGCCTTCACTTTTCATTAGCCCACTCAAGAGGTGGCCCTTCCTTAAATATGAGGTATTTCAAGGCAGCTTTTTCAACATACTTTTGCTTATCACAAATATCAACACCAGACAGACACAGACTAGCATCAGCCCCAGCTGCAGGCCAACATTAATCCAAGTTCTCTCCTGTAATCCTACTTATTGTCAGCTATGACTTTTGCTTTGTTATACATATTATTTAAGCATATATCTCCAGTGGGAGTTTCACCAACATCTCAACACACACAGGTAGGTTTCAGAGCTTCAGAGCCACAGCTGGTCCTTTTGTTTATTTTTTGAAGATAACAAAACCACCACAGTGCTTAGATATTCAGATGACATAATTAAAATAATCCCCAATGGTTGATGACAAACAGTGTAACACCAGCCTCCTGGAAGCCTAACGCAAGGACTCTACCATGGAGCCAGCTGGGTAAAGACCGACTTCTACACGGAAAGTCAAGCACGCTGTTTGCAGACTTTAGCAACAGCCAAAATGACGACTAACCACAAATTAATACTGTTATGCCTAGTAACTAGTTAACAAACATTAATGGTACTGCTCAGATTTTAAAGTACAGAAAAGTACTCCTGTTGCTAAAACAGGAAGGAAAAAAATCAAATCAACAGTCAGGCTTTTCTGGAAGATAATAAAGTTATTACTTTATGTGTTTTCTATAATGGAAATCAGAAAAATCTTCTGGGAATAAAGTATCTTAACATTTTATAATCTCTCTGTCTAACATAAGCCATTATTTTAAGTGTATTAAAGGCAGTTTATGTGGAAGCTTTTTTCTTTTTAATCTTGTCTGACCTGAAATGGAAAGGCTCTGAACTCCATTACCCTAGGAGGCTTAGTATAAACCCATATCCTATCCAAATTGCCCTATGTAACTTTCCATCAGGTTTTTTTTGTTTTGTTTTTATAATGCTGTTGTGGATCCATGTTCTAGGTATAACAACAAGCCAAGCAGCCTGTGAAAAGCAGCTGATATAAATATCATGTACCCTGATAGGCAGCATTTTAAATGTGCTAAGGATCTCAAGAATAAGGGCATGCATCTCATAAATAGGACTCTGTAAATTAGGACAAAAATAGGCCAACTTGAGCAATTTGGCCATGGCAGTTAATTCATTTCAACCAGAAGTAGGGTTTGCTTCTCTCTCCTGACTTTTTATTATTTACTCTGTACTTTCAGATTTCTTTAAATACGAGACTTCATGGCAACCCATAAAGGTCATGAAGATTCAACTTCCCTCAGCATCCCATGACCAGCGGAAAATCTACCTGCTCATCATGTTGAAAAGTTCTCACCTCCCAAGGAAGTCCTGGTACGCTGTTGCTACAATACCACAGTAGCAAGAAACCGTAGTCCCTTCAAACTGAACATCCATTTCTCCTCTGATTCCAGCCAGGTCCAATACTTTGTGCAGCCTTAGTCACTAACAGGACTCCAGAATCTGACCACTCTTGCAATAGCAAGGTTCAGATTCCCCTTAATTAGAGGAAAAAATGCCTGTAAAACTCCAGTAGCTTAATTACTGCTTGGAACAAACATTTTTAAAACATGCATGTACAGAGCAGAAGCTGGGTCAGTACTGGACAAGAAAACTAAACAGGTCTAAAAGGATGCAAGAAGTGTTTGTTAAATTCTGTAATCTTCTACCACTTCAAAAGATCAAGGTTTTCAGTCTAAATCCTAGTTTAGCTCTTAAAAGTTTTTCCTTTCTTTTCATTAGGACAGAAAGACTGAAAATTTGCCTTTACTCCCTCAGAGTAAGCACAGGTGCAACACCTCTATTAAAAAGCCCCTTCCCTGAATTTCATCATGCCTTGTCACTTTTAAGTGACAAACCTCATAACCAGTCCTGAAGAAGAAAGGAGAATCCCATTCTAGGCAAAGCTTAAAGCTGAGTTCAAAATAAGCCTGTGGTTCAGATTTGACAATTTCACATTTCACGCAACACTGCCAGCTTTACCTAAAGAAGAGCTAAGACTCAGAAATACCATTTCTCCCTTGCATGTAGTCTCACTGGGACACCTTTCTGTGCTTTTATAGGTGTGTTATCTACATTCTCCACACATCTCACCTCTGGAGTTAGAAAGCTGCTTCAACAGAACTTGAGGCACGAGACTGTTCAAGAAGTGCTAGTGACACTTCAAAAAGTTCAGACAGTACAGAACAAGAAATAATCACGAAAAATGTTGTTTGCCTTCACATAATACGCTGTGTCTGTCATACACTTTTGTCCCGGTAATCCTTAGGAATACACTGGAAAAGAAAAAGACTCTTTGTACAAAGCAGTCCCTCAACAAGCAAACCGATTACATTTTAGCTGTACACAGCAATGAAACAGAGGGAGATTCACATATGGTACTAAGACAAGCAAACTTGCACATGTATCTAAAAACATTCCTTAAAATACAAAATTCTAGAATAACTAGGCATGAGTTTAGATATGTAGAACTATGCAGAATTTTTCACAGTTAGGTTCAACTTCTTGCATTTAAAAACTAAAGACCAAAAGTTACTGCAGAGGAGCACCCTGGGGACATTACAGTGTAATATGCAGTCTTTTCTACAAACTATTTGTTCATTTATGACTTCCCTCCCTTTTAAAAAAAAAAAACAAAAAAAAACAAAAAAAAAAGGAAGTCTGGAAAGAAATCCACATGCACTCAAAAAAAAAAAAAAAAAAAAAAAAAAAATCAGGAATGAGAACTAAGATGATTCTGTGCTTTTCCCGTTAGGCTTTTCTCTTTTTAAAAAGATACCATCTATTTTTATAACCATTTAGCAGGCCAAATATTTAACTGAAGTTCTACTGCGCTAGAAAAAACTCTACCTACTACTCCCTAGTGTAAGCCAATCACCTGCAAACCACCTACTAGTAAAGGCAGTGACTCTGATTACTGACAGTCTTGTGACCAACTGCATCAACAAATGTCTGGGTGAATTTGTACAGTGGTTTGTAGTCAGCCTCTTAAAAAGAAAGGGATCTATTAAGTTTGGTACTAGTGAGACACTGCAGTTTTAACCACGCAGGAAAACCACACTCAGAAGCACAGAACTAACTGCTTCCTCATGATAAAAAAACTAATGAGCGCACGCTAGTGAATGAAGAGGCAAGACAGTTTCCCAGTGTGTCGTTTTCAATTCCTTTTATAATGGATGTATTCTATGAAATTAGTTTGAAGTGGAAACATACCTGAATTGCTTCAGAACTTTGCCAGGTCTCTCTGTACTAATGCCTGAGCTCAGAATGATCCTCATTTTCAGAATTTCATCTCTTCACTTACAGAACTAACCACCACTTTTTGTCTGCCCTCAAAACATTCATCCAGCATTCATGGCAGTTAATTGTACAACCAACATTAAAAAAAAAAAAGTCTAAGGACTGTGCTTTTGGTTATGCAATGTGTTTTTTTTAAAGAGTAAAATACTTGCCTTTTTCTGTTCTTAGCTTCTTGAAAAACGGTGCTTTACTAGAAGACGTGGGGAAACATTGGAGGTACAGCACCAGGCTGGCACAGCCCCAGCACTGTCTTGTGTTAGTGACCACAACACAATTTCCGCTGCCTTCAGGAGGCAGTGCCAGAGGAGAGCGACTTTGTAAGGGAAATGGTTTTCATTTTAAAGAAAGAACAGGATGGATAACCTCAAGCAACTGTGATGAATATTAATACCGTGTTTGAGAGCAGAGCTTTTATCCCTCTCCAGAGAAAAGAAGAAGTGAGTGTCCTCAGCTTCCAAAGGAGTAAGTGGGAACTGGGGGTACTTCAAGGCAATTATTACAAAGAACTGAAAATCCCGGATTATACCCCATGGGATTTAACTTACCTTAGCTACATCTATAAAAGTTATGCAGATGAAAGGTTTTTAACTTGTCATTTTAAATTTATCATTTTTTAGAGACGCTAGATACTGGAAAGAGTTTATCAAAAAACTGATTCAAAGATAGACAGACATGCCTATCAGGCTGAATAGATCCTTTCCTCTCTGTTGTAAAAAATGTACAATTCCATCATTCAGAATGATGAAACCACAAGTCTTGAAGACTCTGCTCAGATCTATTTTAAATCAGTAACAAAACTCTCACCAGTGCTCATGGATTTCAAGTGGCAGTAGAGACAAGAGCTCAATGTGAAGGAGTTCCTGGACCTTTCATCATTTCACAAGAAAACAGGAAACCCAACACACTCAAAACGCTCTGGTATTACACAGTAGCATGACGGGGGTTTTAGGCCTAAGGCAGCATTAATTTGGCTGTTCCTTATAGGATTCTTACCATGTGGTGAGTTAACATTGTTTTGTACTTTAGGGGCTCAATAGACTGGAAGTAGAAATATTTTTAATCATTAAAGTAGGATAAAAATCACTTATAGCCTACAATAAGAACTAATGAGAATTTTACAGAAAGACGCTGTACTTTAGCATCTTGAATATCATTCCTGAAGTGCTGTAACCCATGAAAAAAACAATGGGAAGACGTGTCAAACTTTTATTCTGGTGAAGGTCTCAATGTATTTAAATTAGAATGTTTAAGCTCCATTTAAGAGTCCGTGCATTTTACAGCACAGATCACATTTCAGCTGCTAATGCTGTTGGGAAGATTAATTTCTGTTTATTATGGAGACATTTCATTTAGGTGGCTTAAATGTTAGCACATATCCACAGTTCATTCTGTAGCTCATGCAGCAACTCCAATACAGCTTTTATAACCAGGTAAGCACTGGAACAGCAGAAGTCAATACTGTCCCGTTTGTGGAGCTGCAGTAATGTTGGAAAGAAATATCAGACAAAAAAAAAGAATGAGAACTGGAAACAGCATATCCACAGCATGTAACATTAAGTGATGCAGAGATGAACATCTTGGAAAAAGCTAGCACGGCAAATACCTCTCTCAAATCCTACTGAGATTGGTTTCATTGCACTAAGCTTAGTCCCAGCACAGACAAAATTCCAGTGGTCAGACCTGTTTCCACCAGTGTCTCCTATACCTGCTTTGCCAGGGTGAACTGACAGTTCCTGTCTACAGTAGTAATTAGGTCTACAGAAGCAGTGCAATTTGGGAAAAAAAAAAAAAATCAACAGACCAGTCCCACCTATTGAGCACTGGTGAAATTCAGAGACTAATTTCAGTGCACGTGAACCACATTCCTTGAGAAGACGACTAAACCCCATGTGGCACTACAGCTACCCGCTAGCTATGCTCCAGTTCCTAGTGGGAACATAAAGACTGTCCTTTGGACTGCTCCAAACCACACACACAGCACGGATGTTTGGATATAGGGACCTGATCAAACATAATACAATGGAAAATCCCAACCTAAATATGCTGCTGATGCTAGAGTCTCAGTACCAACTGCTTTGACTTACTGATCCTTTTCTTTTGAGCCACATTATTTGCTAATGCACACGCCGCCCAGAGGCCCTTGCGTGCTAGCCTGGAGCTCATTCCAGCTCCCTCCTATGAAATATCCTGAACAGCACAAAAAAGCACATAAAGAATCCCTTTACAGGATTTCCTTCTACAAGAATTCTTCATAAATAGAAATTCTCACTCCTTCGGAATTGATACAATTTCAGTTCTAAAAAATCAAGGACTTATACAAAATACCTCATACAAAATACCTTTTCCCAAATGTGAAGAATTGACTTGTCAAAAAACTGCATAAACATTGGACAGTAAACATGTCAAGTTACATGATGAATGCAGTACTCCGAACAAGCCAGCCACCAGCAAAGGTGGAAACAGGAAACTGTATGCACGTTTGTTGTTTAAGAAGAATGCATTTCATCTTCTAGCAGGTCACTGTGGAACCAGATCTACATTAATTAGAATCATGTTTTTACATAGTTCACTGCACTAAGAAAAGCAAACAGAAATCCAACGTAATTCTCTGCAGTCTTACTCAATTTTTTCTTTAGATTAATTATGTAGAGTGCCAGAACACATATCAGAAAAGGAAATATGAAGTGGCAAAAGAGCAATAAACACACAGGAATATTATAACATGGTTCTGACTCACCTATGTGATAAAGTCCTATCCAGTCAGTCGGGTCTACTTCTTCCTTAATATCCCAGAAAATGATGAGGTTCTGAGATTGCCCCAAGGTATATTCATACATACTGGCTGTCAAACTAGACCTGCTATCTGAGGTCACTAAATCAGTGTCGCTGTTGGCACGCTGCAAGTTCATGTTCTCAGCCATGGTGCCCTGAGATGCGAAACTCTGCAGATTCTCCGGGCTTAGTGTATACCGTAGCTGTGGGTTGCGACGTCGCACAAAGAGCAGATGTTCTCGGGCTGAACTGGCCATCTCTTCTCCACTTCTGTCAATTTACGTGAAAAAGTTGTTGTTCAGAGATCTATCATGAAGAAGAAAAAATAGAAAATATTAAAGGGAGACAACAGGTTACTCAGTCAAATATTAAATGCAGAGGTATTAGTGCAAAAATATTCCTACAGAGGCCTAAAATGGACTGAGTAAAATCTTTTACTTCATTGCTTTACCACTGCAGCCACCTTAGTGTCTACATATTAAAAAAGGAAAGCATTCATCACTTGTGACAAAATTCAGAGTTAACCACACACCATGAAACATTTATAAGCCAGAAAGCAAAATATTCAAGCAAGAACAGCCACAGTAACAAAGCTAATCTAAGTCTGGCAGTAGCCTAAAGAGTGAAGAGATAATGAACTCATCTTCCACTAAAGAAATCACAGCAGCATATGATGTACTTTCACTTAGGTATGCTAGTTTCCAACAATACTCTCTATGCACTGTATGTTCAGAATCAGTAACGTGTTGAAGATATTAATAAGGCTGGACATAAGGAAAGATCTCCTCATTTTCATACATACAAATAACCACATATAAGAAAAATGTGTACATGTACTCATATCAAAAAGCAAGTAAGAGGTACCTGTGTATTATTCTTGGGCTTTCTTGGTGTCATAGCCTTCAGCTATCATACATAGATATATTTGTTCTCTTAAAATAACCCAAGCATTGTCAGACAGTGCTGAGTGTCACCTGCCATAATGTTCCTTGTCTCAAGCAAGGAAGCCTGTAATACAGAATTAGGTAGAGCCCATGGAAAGCAAATTGATTGGTTGGTCACTTCCATAGTATTATAATTGTAATTAGACCTACAGTACACTACCGCTATCAATCAAATGTCCAACAACTGGTTTATTAAACAGAAACTGCTGCCTCTAGAGATAAAAAGACATTTAGCTATTAAAAAGAAAAAACAAGTACTTGGAGATCCCAAGTCTGTGATTAAGAAAACTCATGGTTTTTTTTTTAAAAAAAAAAGTAATTTTCATATTTTTCTTTTCCAATTCATTCCTCTTTCCCCACATGATGAATCTTCAAAAACTGCCTCTTCCCTTCTATTTCCTATCACTCATCTTTAATTTTCTTTTTAATAACATTTCAGTGTATGCACTCTTACACTGTATCACAAACTCGTCTGCTATTTTCCAGCTTTTCTTAAATTGGAGATGTTTTGAAATATCAAGAACTAACAAAGGGGAAAAATAAAGTTCAACTCATCCAGTTGTATGCAATTCGTCACACGCTGTACATGGTTCAGCATCAAATATTGCAGAAGAGAAAAGAAACAAAAATTCAGTTCCATAATTCTACATATATAGAAGTGACATGCAGATTACTATATTTACTTCACAAAGTACACGACAGTCTTTCCTGACGTGAACGATGTTTTGGCTGCATACACAAAACATTTTATTTCTGGTGCTGGACATCAACGGGGTTCACCAACTCCTCTGTCATGTTCCCACAGAGTCTATCTCCAACAGCTGTGTTAGTGATGAAAAGGAAACTTTATACCATAGGGCCTTCTTAAATGAGAGTCAGGGAGGTATCTTGTTTCTCTGTGCAGAGTATTATTCAATAGATCTGAAAACCTAGGTGACTTTGAGACCAGAAGGGTAAGTAAGAAATAGCCACCAACTTCCCTACAAGCCAGTGAAACACACAAGGATCAGCCAGTCACTGTGATTCCCCCACCCCATTTTTTCTATCCCCCTTTTTCATTTTGTGATCTGGGCAACAGTACACACTAAGAGTTAAGTCCTAAAATAAAAGAGCTGCACCCCTCATCAGGAAGAGCCCCGATCTGCCCCTGAGCCTGCCCGCCCCAGCAAGCCCTGCCCAAGTACCACCACCCCGTGCGCCAGGACATCGGGCGAGGTTAATTAACAGACTCGCAGAGAGCTATCTAGTTAATTTTCTTCTCCCGCAGCTAGAGATTTATGTCATTTTGAACTATTGTATACAGGGGGCTTACAGCAGTAAAATCACTGCAAAATAAGCGTCATGCAGGAGGATTACACTTTAAAGACAAAGGTTTAATAGAAGGGGTGAAAAAGTTTCCTTCGGCTGCAGAGCCATACACTGTACCCGGGGCAGCACCGGCACTTGTTAGAACATACTGAAAATTTATATGTGGCAGATGGACAAACTCACCCATGTTTAAGGACACATAAAACCAACATGTACTAGCTAGGACTATCCCACAGTTTGAGAGATAAGAACAGCCTGAGAAAAATGTTAATTCCTTTGCAACAGTCCATTTTCTTAAGTCCTAATTGTTACTATCACTCCAGTGAACCACACACATCACTACAGTTTCAGAAAGTAAAGTAAAGCACAGACCTGAAAGCTGGATAACTTCTCTGATCCTACTAAAAAATCCAAGTATCTTAAAGTCATGATTTAAATAATGATCCCAACAAATCAGGTAGCCTAAAGCAATTGAAATCTATTTGCAATGAACATGTTAAACTCACATGTAAATGAGCTCCTATTATGGAAAAAATACTTCCAAAAATTCAGGACTTGTGAACATCTAGAGTATTTCCTAAATTCAGTGAAATAGGTTGCAAAGCAGCCCCAGTGTCGGCCGGTACTCTGCTATGTAGCATCTCACAGTAAGCTGGGAGGTTAATCAAGGAGACTTGTAAAGAGCGAAATACTGTAAAAGGGGAAAATACGATTGCCATAAAACCCAAACTACGAGGAGTGATGGAAGGGAGAAAAGAGACACTACTTCAATTATTTGCAGTCTGAAAATTCAGTCTGAAGATGGAATGAAACCCTTACGCAGTACCTTCCTGCCTACAAAAGGAATTGCTTATCTGACATTTGGTTAACAATTCCGGACGTCTGCCATTAATAACATAACTAACAGTGCACTAACACGTACGTCCTACCAGAGACAGAAGATAAGAATTAATCTCCCACCTTCAAGTCCTGCTAAGTGCCACTGGAACAGCATTTGCATCCAGACTATACTGTAAAGACAGTACCCACGATTAGCTGTGTACTCATCAGTAACCGATTTTGTCAGAGACAGAGAGATGAACTTGATAGCTCTTTAAATTTCCTTCCAGGCCTATATTCTAGTACTTCTACGACTATCTGGAGATACAGATTCGATCTATTAAAAACAACATAAATAATAAGATCAGATAAAGCTGACATGAAGCATCCTTTTCTATACAGACAGAAATAAGAGAAAAGCTTCATCTTGCTGCCCAGGTGCCCTTTTTCTTGTTATTTCTCCTGGAATATTTCCAAGAATTTCTACTCATCAAGTTTCCTGCGATCCACACAATGGAATTTCTCTCAGAAGGTATTTCACCATTTGATTATTAGGATTTTTCTCTGTTAGCTAACATTTTATCAGATTCAAGTTAAGCTAACATGTTTGGATGCTTCCTATTCAGTCACCCAGACAAAGATGAATGTAAAAGCTGTCCCAGTATTCAAGAACCAAGAAAAATCAGGTATTTGGAATCTCTATTCTTCTCCACTGTTTACAAAGTAGAGGGCAATAGGGTCTCTTTACTTAAATGGTAAGTAAATGGTAAGAGACCATAGCTATATCCTAAGTCTTTATGATGACTTAGTGTATTAATCAATCAACTTGTATCATGTAGTGGAAATTTAGTATTTTTATAGCAGATCATGAAGTTCAGTATTTCAAAAATATAACCACCATTATACTACATAACTGCACAGTTCTGAGCATCAACATCAGGCAGAAAACTGATGAGATCCTTCTGCTATAGTATCATCATAGCTGTTCAATATTGCTACCTAGAATGCCTGAGTGCTCGTTAGGTCTGTATGTTTTAAATAATAAATTATGTAGGTAAATTCTGTGAACAAGTCTGGTGATGGATATCTTGGAGGAAAAAACATGATCATTCTAAACCTACTGAATCTGTGATTGTTAGAAGCAAAAGAGAGATGTCATAAACATGAAAAAAATTACATCGTTACATCTCTGACACCATTTTTCTTTTTAATTACAAGAACACTGAGGATATCTCAGAGAGATTAAAAGGGAAAGAACCCCAGTTCTTCTATTTTCCACATCTGGCAGTAAATGTTTTCAATGCTTTTCCTTGAATAGCCAGTTCTGGATATTTCTTTCATTTTGGGGTGCTCTTGAAAAGTTATTGAAAACTAGCATAATAACTGACACAGGGCTTAGATATAGTTTAAGTACTTACATGTTAACTTCGTTCTAAGTAGAGTAAAATTCAAATTTATTTTAATTCAAATTTAAGTTAATTGGATAGTAACTGTCTTGCAATATAAATTGTTCTATTGAGAAGTGCAGAGACAAGTTAATTCACAAACACTTTATTTTTCTGCTGATCTGCTTACTTTCTCCTCTAACAAATGCCCCTAGACTTTCATAATAGGACAATTTCTGGATACTAGTACAAGCACCTTAGCCCGAAGCAATGATGATGAAAGAATTTAATAAACTTGCTAGTTTCCAGAAACAAACCTATATGCGCAGGATCGTTTAACCAAATTTCCTTTTTAATCAAGAAAATTGCCAAGATAGTCAGCTGAAGCATCTCGAAAGATGCAGCATTTTGTAAGTTTTCTCCCAAGCGAAATGTTTTGACTTCTCCATTCAAACCATCTCTGCGGGAGTGCCAGATTAAATTACGTGCCCTACGCCAGGCAGGCGGCTGTGCTAGGCAGCCGGTCCCCTCAGGGAAGAGTCAGAGGCTCCTCCAAAAAAGCAATTCAGCATACCAAAAATCACTCCCGCTCGTGATCTGTGGAGAAAGCTGGAGTAACCAGAGACCAAGCAAAAGACGCCAGAACTTTGTCTAGATGCCCTTTTCCTTTGTTGCCCTGCTCTAAGCCATGCCCAAACCACTGGCAAAACAACAAAAAAAGTACACCGTGCTGAGAATACCCTGCCTTTGGTCTGCTAACTCATCCTCTGAACTTGATGCTGGGAAATCACAACTAGCATCAGAATTTACTTCTGGAACCTGTATACTGATGTTTTAAAGTAAAGCTAAAAATTACTCTTCTGAAATTTCACAGGGATGTTACTATACAGGAGAGAGGGAGGGGAAAAAAGGAAAGACTGAGAAAGTGCGCATGCAAACTGTAGTCTCCTTTGGACTCAAATCCGGTGACTCAGCTCAGATGTTAAACATCAACTCAGATTACAAAACCACTATATAATTTAGACTGGCTGAAAATCTTCCCTAAGGGAAAAAGCATATAGGTCAGCATAAATATATGTTTTTTAAAAACAGTCTATGCAGCACATTATTTAGCCAGAGAATAGCTCAGTTAATTGAGAGTGTAACAGAGTATCTACTTTAGACCACTTCAATGTATTTTTGTGCAGTTCATTTGTAAAGTCAGTCCTACACACTTTTGAACGTTCCTGGCAACAAATATCACTCTCATATTACCTTAGCTGCTTGAGTAAGGCTTACATCTTCCAGACCACCAACTGTGACTCCCTTGCATCAGGCAGAAGTTACTGCTCAAGGCTGTTATGAAGAACAGCACTCTGAAGGGTTGTGTGTATTTTTGACAGGTCCACACACCCTGCTCAGCAGCCCATCAGGCACTGCTGTGCTGTCAGTACAACATTATCATATTCTCACACAAAAGCTTCAGCATGGAGTTAGCTGGTACACAGAAGATCTGGCCACTGGTCAAAAAGAGTGAGGTCTTAAATATGTATCCAGAGACAACTGTACCCATACATATCCACACGTGTATAGTTTGGCACACCCACAGTTATACCAGTTTTAGAGTGTACTTACTGACATACTGTTGTCAGTGTAGACAAATGTACCATGTCCCTGCACTGCTATCCCCGCAGCTAAGAAAGAGTAAGCAAGCCATAAAACATTTCAAGCTAACTCAGCCAGGTGAACTACACCAGGAGCTTGGACAACCTGTCCGAATTTGCACTGAAGAGATTATGGAGGGTTCATACAATTCTTTCTGCTGTGGCTGCTGGGCTGAGAGATCTGGCTGGCCTGCAGATGAATCTTAGTTTTGCACTGCAGATATACAAAAGGATGTCTATGGCCTAGAACTCATCCCTGTGTTTCACCAGCAGTGGCAATGTTAAGAACTGCACATAAATTTATGTTAAATGTACCAGATACGCTCCTATCCTCTAGACTACTCACATGAAGCAACAAAACTTGACTGGAAATTTTAGTGCAATTTTGTAGCCAAAAGGCTATGCTCCATATGTATTACATGGCTCCTCAACCTCCTCCTGGAGTGGGAACTACTTGAACCAAATTCATTTATTTCCGTAATCTTACCTGTAGCACCACCTCTCAAAGAGTTGAGTTCACAAATGAGGCAGAGACTGGAGGTACAGACATGTAGCCATTAAACCCAGCACGTCATGACCTATTGCCTTGGATAATTCACAGTAAAATATTACTCTATATAAACTTTGAAATCAGTATCCCCACTGCCAGAGGGTTGATCTTCAGTGTTCGTGACATGGATATATCCACTGCTACTTGCTGTCGATTGGATGTCCTGAAGAATTTCCCTTGAAGTACTGATGCAGTTGCTCTCAGTTTAGCCTTTTGATGTCAGGTCATCCAATCCATCTAAAATATAGCCCCCTTCAAACGTCTATACTGGAAAAATCTCTGAGAAAAGGTACTTTGTCACAGGATGGGAAAATGTGAATTTAATTATTCTGTGAATAAACTGTAATACACGCTCATACTTACACATGTGAAAGCCTGCAAGAATATATTTATGACAAGAAAAATGGGTAGCCCATTTAACTCTCTTGAAACTCCCTCCTGTCTTGAGGACTCCAGAACATTAGCAGCACCAGCCCAGAGTTCCCCAATTATACGTCTTCTCCCAAGGCTTTTTCATAACAAGAGACAGTAAAGACCAAAACACAGAACTTTTACAGAAAAGAACAATTTAGCATTTGTCTGTCCAGGAAAGTACAGAAAGTACACAACCAGAAGAAAGAGTACAATGCCAAAAAACTGGACAAACAGCAAAGAAAAGATGTGTTCCTTTGAAAAAAGAAAGGAAAACTGCCAGGCCAAGGAAGCCACAATTCAAAGCACCATTTATAAAATAATGCACTTGGCAGAAGAAGTAGTACAATTATTTACTACTTACTATCAGAGTAGTTCTGCAGTTTCATTCCAAACCTCTGCAATCCATACCAATGCAGATACTATTCAGTAATGTCACATTCATAAATGACAGCTGTATTTTAGCAATACTCAACAGAGCCTGATCTAAGTATTTATCCGGTAGTTATTAAAAGCTAGTATATATACTATGCAATAAGCAGTTATATAAATTTCTTTTTATTCCATTTTAAACTGGAAATCCATTCTATACTGATTGAAATCCCTGGAATATACAATGAATATGAATGAACATTCACCGTTCCACGCATCCAAGTCCAAATCCAACACAATCATTCCCATTATCAAGCTTGTACAAGCTCAGTTTTCTACCATGTAAAATTGATTTCACTCACTGAAATGGTATCAGACCACCACAGAACAGGTACATCTCTCACGTCCACATTATCAGGAAACACAGGAATGCTCTGTTCCTCTCAAAGCAGCACACCCCTTCAATTCATCAGGTTATTTATTCGTTTTTGTCACAAAGGGGATATTATCAACTTGAAAAATGGCATTTCTTTGTGTAAAACATACATTCACTGCCTTCAAATTCAAGAATTCCGTAACTGAAACACGCTAGCAGACCGGGGCGGGGGGGGAGTGCCCACCAGTCTGTATGTAAGTTATTTGCCTGATTCCCCATGTTTTAACAGTTCTAGCCTGGTAAAACTGACCAGGAAGTGGGGGGAGAAGATGTCTAAAAAAGACTCAGTTGCTCTCCATCAAGAACAAAGTAAAATTAAAACAAACAAACAAACAAACCACTAAAGTTTTGTTTACTTAAGCCGTATAAATAAACTACAGATACAATCAGTAGATCAGGAAAACAGGAAACAATTATTTTTAAAAACTAACAAATTTTGCTGGAACTAATTTAACTGCCCATCAGTATAGATTCAAATTTCCATCCTCCTGTCCCTTTTACCCTTCTGGTATTTCAGTTATAATCTCCCCCAAAAAAGACTGCATTTCTATAAAGATTTGAGGAGACTCTTTGGCTGAAATAAAATGTCAGAATATTTCTGCTTGACTACAGTTTAATGGAGCTTTTTGCCTGATAATATACTAAGCAATCAGCTACTGAAGATGACCGTGAAACTACCAGGAGTAGTACAAAAACTGTTAGGCCAGGTCAAAGGCAATGCCTTTTGCTTGCTGACGGTGCAAGTATGTACTTAAGGAGGAGATGCCATTAGCAGAAACATTTCAATACTATTGTATTTTGCATAACAGTATTCCTAGATTCACTAGGAATTCCTTTTAATTAGCTTTTCTTCAATTCCCTGTCTTCATAACACTTCAAAACACCTAAGAATTTGTAGCCAAAAGGTAAAAATTAAGCCATATACTCATATATACTTTTTGAGCAGAACTTGCAGAACTTGCACTGCTAAAATGCAGTGCTGATTATGTTCAGTATGTTAAGTTACAAATATTGCAGAGAATTAAATACCTATGAATGTAATCTTTGCAGAAACTCAAGGTGTTAAGCCCTGAAGATTTCCTCCTCCAGAAAACTTACCAGCTCTACTCTCTTTTAAACTGTCTCCTTATAAAAAGAGCAAAGAATAAGAAAAAAAGAGCAAAAAAGAGCCCAGAATAAGAAAAAAAG
The DNA here is from genome assembly GCF_000687285.1 of Phaethon lepturus. NCBI lineage: Eukaryota > Metazoa > Chordata > Aves > Phaethontiformes > Phaethontidae > Phaethon > Phaethon lepturus. The sequence continues at coordinate 132,904 of NW_010523953.1, forward strand.
AACAGCTATTTGTCTGCATTCTTTTTGTATTGTACACAGATGCTGACCTTCAGCTTCAATAAATCCAAGTAGAAAGTCAGTCGGGCTGTATACCAAGGTGTTGATGATATTGCCCTCGGTACTTACAGGATACATCACTTCTAAAACTCAACACATTTTATCTCTAAAACTAGTTCTTTTATCTCTAAAACTAGTTCTGTTGGTTGTCTTTTACAAACCAGAAAATAACAACATACAAACATTTCCAAGTCTAACAATTTGTTTTAAGGAAATGCAAATTGCAATTTTATATCCTACTTCAGATTTTCCCCAGAAATCTATTTTAGCTCAGAATTTCATGCTTGAACACTACAACAGAATTCTTACACATCAACTGCTTTACTATTTTTTTTAAACATTACTTATATAATTTTAAGCAAACATTTTAGTTGGATAATTCAAGAAACAGAGTACTTCATCATTTTAGTACAAGTCAGATTGGTATCTAGTTACTCTCTTCTGGACAAATGCTCTTCCACAACTATGTAAGTCAGATGAATTAATTTATATCAAAAGGTTATTAACAGAAGGTGCCTGCATTTATTACGGTGTAGCAAGAACATCAGTAGGACACTTAGACATACTCTACACCATACAAAGTCCCTGTCTGCTTAATGCTAAATAACTGCAGTACAATCGCTGAAGCTGCCAGAGGTGAGGACCACGGCTCTGCGGAAACAGTCACTCAGGGAACAGGCTCAAAGCAGAGAGACACACACACTAAATTTCAGAGAGAAAACTAGAAGGGAAAAGGGAAACAGATATAAAAAGCTTTCCTTATTTAACGGTTTACTGATTTATAGTTTACAATCCATAATCACACTCAAGAGAAGAGGAGCCCTAAGGAACTCCACTATGACAGAAATGATACTCCTGCGGTAACTCGCACCACTACCACCTGCAAGTGTAACCCAATGCACATTTGTCTCTCTCTGATCTGTGTTCTCTAAAAAAGAAAATTGGTTGAGCTGGAACACAGACCACTAGGGAGCTAGAGATACCAAAGATATTACTGCCTATGCTTCCTTGCCTTGTGAGTACTACAATTCATTATTTAGCTCAGTGATCACATACTGTAAATTTTTTTTTTTGCAGGATCATTGCTGCATTTGCTGCTTTCCTCAGTTTCTGCAGTAAATGAAGCAGAAACCGTTCAGAATCTAAATGAACAATTAATGAAAAGACAACAATAGAAAGTGGGCTATATGAAGATGAAGCCTATTAAGAATTAATACTTTTACTATGAAATATGCATGAGTTTTTAATAAGTAGAGCTAAAAATAGAGACATGTATCACAGGATTTCTCCAGGCTGTACAATTTTCATTCATCTTTATCCTGCAAAGAAATGGGCCGTTGCTAAAACCATTCTCACTGCGCATTTTTACATTGTTGTCATTGGCCCTAATTCATCTTTGCACACAAAAAAAGCCTCTGGGAACCAGGCATAAAGGATTTTGAGGACTTCCACCTTCTGCCAGAAGATTTGAAGGCATCTGCAGCAAACTCTGAGGGTTTTCATAGTCTGCTCACCCATCTACCAACAGGCAGACATCCCTCAGCACCCTAGTCCCCATCCCAAATTTGTGTGTTTAGAAAGAATACATTTGAAAGAAGAGTTCTGCATCAGATAAACAGCAGCAGATGTAACCGCTAGACTTAAATAAAACTGAAATAACTATTTAAATCTTTACTTTTTAATCTTAGTATTTCATTTTTAAAAATAAACATATTCTCCTCATTCCTTCATCATCTCATCAAAGAAATAAGTCTAAAATTAAGCCAAATCCAACAATGATCCAAATCCAACAATAAGCCAAATTCTCTGTATGGATTTTAACATTCATTTCTAACATCAAGTCATGTTAGAGATATAAATGAACAAAGGATTTTAATAAAGACTGCACTAATTCTGGCTGAGGGTGAGCGCATTCTGGAAGGCAGAACAATTCTACATAAACCCACCCCAGGGCGTAGGTACTACAGCACCAGGAAACGGAAGAAGATCGAAATCAGTGTTTATAAATACAGCCAAGAAACCCTAGCGCAAATACCACCAAAATATAAACAGAAGTTAAGACAATCTCATATGGAGGCCTAAATTTCCTACACTTATTTATGTTGGGGGATTTTTTTTTTTTTAAAGGCATTTTGTTTTGTGTACTCGTGTTTTTACAACAACCTTGGTGTATTTAAATCAAAGCATGCATACTGAGTTAGCAGTTGCTAATGCTGTGTGAAAAAAAGGAAATAAAAACAAAGAAATCACAGCACGCTGCATCCTACTATTATCTTAAATTACTCTGAAATCCATATCTTAAAAATAATTCTCATCTGATTTTGCATTTTCTCTACTTCTCTATGTATAACAACAAAAAGTAATTTAATCCGTATCAGATATATTCCTAATTTTCAAAAGCCTACCTTACAGCAGAGCTAACTTTCAGCTTTTTATGGATATACACACCATTTTAAATCACAATTTATCAAAACAAGAATATTTATATCACCTATTACCATTTTCATCTTTTTCTGGGGTACAATACAAAAGGTGCAATAACAAGACAGTGACTTAGAGTTTACTGTCACCCTTTGTTAAGACAATTCAGAATTTGAGCTTTTCATAGACATACAACTACTAATTCAGAGTAAAACTCATATGACTTACTGGAAGCTCAAAATATTATGGACCAAGCACACTGTTCCCTCCCTCCCAGAACTTCATTCTAGTAAAAACTCACGATTTATGTTTGTTTTTCCTATGACACATTATAGTCCCAATGATCAGACACAGATTTTTTCAGATGTTTCAGAAACAAATCAGCCTTTTACCACAGCTGTAGAAACACAGAACCAGGAAAAAGCCCAACGTTGACAACTTTTGTTATTTTGGTACCCTTACTATTCACAGGTGCATTTTGGACTTCAAACAAACATCCCTCCCCTGACCATCCAGGATCCAGGTTTTGGGCTCGGGTTTTTTACTGTATAGATTAGGATTTTTCATCTGGTATAATATTAGGACCATCTGTTCTTTTTTCTGTCCTCATCCAGAATATGTTGTCTCTCAACGTCTGATCCTCTACAATGGCAGGACGAGACTCTTTCCTAACAATCCTACCGCCCCAAAGGCCTCCCAAACGCCTCAAAAGGAGCCTATGGCAGCATGATCCACCAATGACTTATTTCCTCCAACACAGTTCAGCCTTAAAAATCCAGTTTGTCCTAAAGCAGCCATCTTTCTGTCTCTGTGCACCCTCTGAATACCAAATTTTACCCATACGGTTGTTAATCTTGCACCAAGCACACAAATTCCTCCTAGCCCTACCCTCTGGGCACTAGTCTGCGGGGACGGGCACATCAGCAGGAAAGGCAAGCAACCATACATTCAACATCAAGTTTGTAGTCTGGCATCCATTTCCAAAAGGTGGAAGATATCAAAAGCTCTATCTAGACCTATCACATAAGAGCAGCATGCACCACTTCGGTATATACAGGGAAAGTTTTCTTAATGCTCAGTACGGCACTCCCAGTCTCCCTGTCTGTCTCCCACCGGTAACTGAGATAATAACAAAATAATACCTGTATTGCTTTACTTCTGTGAAAAGTATTCCAGTATTTCATACCTTCTCACATCATAAAAATGAACAGAAAAAGATACAGATAGATATACCTATGAAAATAAGGGACTCTAACAGGGACATCGGCTTTGACTTTAGACGACAATTTGTGTAGTGATGACGACAGCTACAACTCTGTGACAACAGAGGAAGAAGGAACTTCCTTTCTGGGTACCATTTTGCAGATCTCGGGCAGAACCTGACCCCAGAGAATGGTGAAGTCATTCATCTAAGAGGTTTCCATTACGTGTTACTAAAATCTATTTATTCATTTATTTTAAAGCATGAACAGGAATTTAGAGAAAGAGTATTCCCTCCTCCTCAAATTAAAAAAAAAAAGCTGGCAGCCAGATGCCCAACTCACACTGGGACTGTATGGGGGGCGGGGGGAGCAGCTTAGCTTATTATCATTCAGTATTGCCTGGGCAAATCTCCTGCCTCTTAATAACCAAAGACTAGTATGAAATCCTTTGGTTTAACCTAGAAAAAACACTGACTGAAAACAGCTATATACAACTTGATCAAAACCCAATGACATAAAAGAAAAAAAGGAATTAAGGGCGGGGGGAACAACCCTATCCTGGTTGGTTGGGGGTTTTTTCCTGTTAATGGAAATGTCCCTGCATTTTCCCTACATTTGGAAGTTAACTTCACACGGTGACCTTCCCAAAAAGTAAGATGCAGTGCAGCTTTCTGGTTAGATAGTGCCACTGCCTCTGTGTCAGGCCTCTATTCGTGCCAAACTGTGACAGCCAACCTCTGTTGTAGGTTATTACTAAGCAGAATTAAAGAGAAATCACTAGAAACAAATACCTGCATACTGACTGAACTTCATAGTTTGCCAAAACTACAACATCATTATTTTAAAACATCTCCTAACAACACTGCTGGCTAGCTGGTGGCTTTCTATGTACTTTGAGGCTGCTTTGATTTTTTTTATTTTATTAATTTGTCTAATAAATTATGTGACCTTATGATTACAGTCAAATTACTAATTATTATCACTAAATTGTTTTTTCCCCCATATGATGCAATTACTGCAGCTCAATAATGAAAAAATGGCAGGTTTAGGTAACTGCTTCCAGCAGGCCCCTGAGCAGCAAGTTTAAGCTGTGTTTCCTGAACAGCAGCGTCAGCCCAATCAAGCAGAGGATGTTGTCGTACTTCACTAACAATCCCACCCCATGCTGTAATGTATACACAAACCTCAGATTAAAATACAAACAAATCTTACAGCTGTCAACATCAAAATCTCAGGAAGGATGCTGGAACTGCAAAAGAATACCAGTTATTAGACAAAGCAGTGATACAATAGGAAAACACTTTTTAAAACAATGCTGCTAGAACCCAGAAGCTGAACACTTCAGAAAGTCACAAACACCATCAGAAGCAGCAATTTGCTATCGCCGTCACAACCACATCTGGTGACAACATAGCTCTGCTGCTGAAGTGCCATAGCTTTACGGACACTGAGGAATCCAATCACTTATTCATCCAAAAAACTTCACTTGGAAGCCTTTCATGAGACCCTGCAAGACTCCAATACGCATCAGTAATCCCAACTGCAGCTGGGAAAGCAGAGACTGCTGAAAATGGCTCAGCAAGCCTCCAGTACTAACGGAACATAGACTGTATTAGTTAACTTCAAATTAATATCCCTACTGGACATGAGAAAAGTTTGGAATCCAAGTGTCATAACACTGGGTCACCAGTTTGTGGTCAGTAGAAGAAATTCACTGGAAACAGAGATGTTCTCACTAGGAAATAAAAGAGACTACTTTTAAAGTCACCAACACAAACATAATTACTTTAAATCTGTTTCTCCTTGGTCATAGAGGAACACACATACCACCATTGCTGCCAACATTGCTGCCATCCTATCAGATGCTATATCTTTTATAGAACAAAAATAGAGCTTCAATTATAAAACATGCTATTCACAAACATACTTACTTTCTAGTATTTCTTCTTATTGGTAAAGAAAAAATTGCTTTATAATTGCATCCAACCTAACACAGAGGTGAAAGCAGTTACCCACTGCACTTGGCCAGAAGTCATGATCAGCTCTGAGCATATACACACATGCCATACACTCATGCAAACCACTTTCCATGAAAATAACTTTCTGAAACCTATTACTTTGCTTCCTGGCATTTTCTAGAAAATTAGCACCAGAAGTGCTGGGTTAGCAAAACCAATCTCTACTGCAGTGCAGCGTAATTTGGATCATCACTGTACTTGTGCATCTTCCTTAATACCTCACCTTAGAGCTACAGATCCTGAAGCAAATGGTAATAAAAGCTTTAGCAAAGGTACACTCAGAGTGCCAGAGCATGCTTGTGTCATTTAAGTGTTCAGATATGCCAACTGATCCTTCTGATGCAAGGGAAAAACCCTCAGATAATATGCCAACTTTCAAAGCAAACTGGCAAATAGTTATTTTATAATAAATAAGGACAAAGGTTTGGCACAAATAACAATTAACAGCTTCAAAAACTAAAGTACAGCATGACTGCAAAAGATGAAGTGTTAAAATCTGCCGCCTTTGCTATGAATTTCGGTGATGTAGCTAACCTCTCAGGTCCTGAACTACACCCAGCAGCAGCCAGAGGTTGCACATGCCCTATGTATGTCAAGATGAGACATGCTCAGTCTGGAACCACGCTCATCACTCGCATCCCCACTGGACGTCAATACGAGGGGAAGCTGGTGCTGATCTACTAGAGTCCAGCTCTGACCAGCAGATGCAGCACAGGGAGCACGGGTTACACAAAGGCAAATCGATAGGCCATTAAAATGTGTTAATAGTACACTTAGCAGTTGGACAGACCATTTTGCAGAGGGAAAGGCACAGTAATTAAAAGATCGGAAAATACTGACACAGATCCATCAGGGAGCTTTCTAGAGGGTCAGAAAATTAAATTGTTCCCATTGTATGTCATGTCACCAGCCTTTCAGCGCTAACCAGAATCTGCACTTCTTTCATTTCACTCTTCAAGTAGTCCCACTTGTTCTCTTGTGTGCACAGAGAATGCAGGGGGTCTCCTGGCCCCAGCGGCTAAAAGGCATCTGGGTTTCATGCTCCAACACCACACTTGGAAAAGCTTACAAAGGCTCGCAGAGTAACATCATGCACACCACATTTTAACCAGTATCCAGCTATGAACACACTAAGAAATGTATGATAGGTGGTTTTGTTGGTTTGTTTGGGTTTGAGTTGGGTTTTGGTTCAGTTTTGTTGGGTTTTTTTTCCTTAGATCAGGCAAGACTACTGGAAAGTCTTTTAAGCCACCAGGACAGTACGTTCTGCTATCTACAGGCTACTGGCATGATTTAATTAAGAAAGCATGATCTGATAGGCACTGAAATTCCTGGAGATTACAGAATGCCACAGAGGGCGCCATAAGGCCAGGCAATGGAAATAAAGTGATTTAAGCATATGAGACCAAAAAACAACTCCTGAAAAATACACAACTCTGTAATGCTAAAAAATATAATTTGTGATACTGTCTACATTTAATGAGCAATAACCAAACAAATCCAAATATAACATGAATTTTTATAGCTGTCTGACAATCTACATACAGATTACAGGAACCTTTTCTGTGTTAAGGCACAAACATGTCTTCCAGTTGTATTCGGTGGGGCACCCTGTAAAATGCAATTTAACATTATCCAGTAACAGCGTGACAGTGAAACATCATCCCTGCAGTTCCAACTGCAGCCAGAGGATATTTCCCCCCAACCTTCAGTAGGTGAACTCAAGCATGCACGCAAACATATGCTGACCAGGTAAAGGCTAGCTCAATTCCTGCTGAAGTTAAGTGGAGCCTCTCTGCCACACTGGAGTGCCTGGGATCAGGACCAGCTCGAACGGCTAACTCAGCACTAGGGTGAAGCCTAAAACGCTATGTGCCTTAGGTCTCTCAAACAAAATAACATTTCAATGACAAAAAGGTCTAACAAAATTTAATCATATATCAAAACAAGCCCAGAACCACATTTAGTGTGGCAAATATTATTTTACTCAAAATTTCCAGTTTGAAGATGCCATTTCCTACAAGCACCACTAAGCGTAACCTCACAGCAGGCATAAAAGCCATAGCTGAGGTGGCCATTTCTCCTTACATTGAATTCATAATTAATCCATTATTAATAATTAACCCATTATTAATCCATAGGCATGGTTCAGATATGACTAAACTCTTCTATTATTCATAGATCAACAATGGAATATTCAGCTTCATACAATCAACTACCTCATGGGCATTCAACAGTTGCTCTGTGGGTTGGGGTTTTTCTTTAAAGCATTACTATTTCCAATTAGTCAACACAATGGTGTAGACAACCCTGCATTTCATAACATGCAATTATTTGTGTTAAAGAAGAAAACAGAGGTAAGTAAGATACTGGAAATAAAAAAAATAAAAATCTATTTTAGATCTAATATCAACACCACATAAAAATAACAGATATGTTTTTCTATAAGAATTTAACTTCTTATAAGGCAGGTTTTAAGGTCTATACTAGGGAGGAGGAAGAGCAGCAAAATGGAGTGGTAAAGAGGCAGGAACTGGTCAAGAGGCAATCTGAATGTGCACAATGAAATTTCTGAAGTAATGAGAGTCCAAAGAGTGAATCTCTCATCTTAATGTTATTGTGTTAAATAAATATGAAAACTACAGAAATGATTGCTACTCCTAAAGAAGATTTTTCATTACTTTCTGGGTTTGAGGTGCTTCCTCCTCCATTTGCTTCAAAATTCCTTATTAGAATGTGTCAGCATCATCTTAACCACCCCTGAAACACCTTTCTAAGTATGATACACTAAGGGTTTAAACTCTCCCAACACATTCAACTGAGAATTGCTATATAAAGCTCTCCTCAATTCTCCTTCACAACATCCCCGACAGCTTCTCTAATTAGTACCCAATAGGTGTTCGTTCTGTATTGCCATTAACTGTGTGAATATTTAAAATTACTTTCAAAATATTTATGAAAAAAGACTAAAAGAGTATTGTCAGAGTTCATATTGTTGATCTTGTTTCCAGTGACTTATTTTTAAAACTTATCACTAGGATCTAAGAGCTGAAAAACTGAATGACAAAAAACTATGCGCAAGCCACACTGCCAGGAACAGTTATCCAGAGACATGTTTTATTTAAAAGAAAAAATGCCACCCTCCAATAAACAGAGGATTTTATTGGCAAGCTGTTTGTTAATCTGTACAATTTGTACGCAGTCAATGAATTAAACTGATAAAACTACCTTGAAACACATAATTATATATTTAGAGAAGCAGAGTACTCCCAATGATTTAGTAAATACAGTACATTTACAAAAGCAGACTTTGAAATTATAAATTGAAAGTTAACACGCTATTAATAGGATGAGACAGCTTGTGACTCATTGTCTAACAAAGGAAGTATGTCAAGAACAAAAAAAAAAATCTGTAAACTAATTACGACATTTTAAAGATACATGCACAAGCAATTTATTTTAGTTATTAAATACAACAGGATGACGTGTTCTCCAAGGAGACAAAATCAACTAAGAGAAATGACTATGTCAACCAGGAAAACATGGCCAGCGTTCAGTAAAAAGCAGCCGTGTCAGAAAGTAAATCATGTCCTAAAAAACAAAGGAAAGAGGGGGAAGCTCTCTTGCGCATGAAAATAGAGATCTGTCTGTTAAAACTTTTTCATTAAGCTTTTCACCACCACTTTGTGTGCTTTTCTGAAATATTGAGCCTCAGAAATCTTTGCAGATTTCATTCGATCTGGTCCCACGTCTACAAACCAGAAACAGTAAGAGACAAAAATGTCCATGTTTTGATTGTCAAGAGTTACTTTGAAAAAAGCACAAGTCTTGCCACCTGCCCTTACTTTCACCATTCTCTTCTGCCTCATGGAAAATTTTAATCTGTGCCTTGCAGGATGTAGAAGTACAATAGTTCAAAACTATTTGAAGCATTTGAATAGAGAGAGTGAAGTTTCTTTCAGCAATTACTCTCTAAGATTACAACGCCTAGGTTCTCTTTAAATGAAAAACTGCTCAAATATTGTGGTGCTTTTGATAAAGCCAATTTATTTACTAGGATCAACCTGCTCTTTTTAGAACAGTTTATTATGAACCAGCAACTTTTCTCCTCCATCCCTTGTTGTGAGAAAATCTTAAACTAAAGTAAGGGTCTGATGTTCCAGCCTCTGTTGGACAAGAAGCTGGTTCTAGCCCAACTGCATCAGTATTTTGCCCAAATTCTTATTCTCACATTGCAGTTATGAGTTTAGATTATGCAACTACAGTCACTAAAAATACTCATAATTTGGTGAGCTTTTGGCACTTGCTTTATGGCCTTCTTTTCCTAAAGATAATGGTCTCAACTCTTTTTTATACACTTTTTAGGAACGGTATTTTTCCACACCTCTAATTGCCAAAAGTTTCTGCAGTGATCACGTGCATGTTCCTGAAGTTCTTTTGATGCCTTATAAAGGGAATATATAAATTTGAGACTAGTCACACAACCCTTCCAGCACTCAAAGATACCTTAAGTCACTGCAGTGAAGTAAGTAAAAGGAAGATTTGTTTTATCATTGGTCAGTCTCTTACACATATGATCTTTTCACATACAAAGAAAAGCGTGCTATCTTATTTCTCCCAAAGAATTCACTTTGATGAAATTATTTGTGATGTTTCTGATAGACCAGTTCAGTGCCAGCAAAGTTGGCCAAAAATAATGCAAAACTAGTCCAAATTGCCTAATTTGGAAAGACTGCCAAACTCTCCACACTAAGTGGTTGACATTCTCTATTTTAATCTCAAATATTTATCAGTTTTTCCCCAACAGTAACTACACTGATTTTTTTTAAAGCTGTAGCGAATATTTGCAAAGCATTGCAATGCACCTTTCATTCTAAGCAGACCTCTACTTTTTGAAGGGCAGAAGTAAAAAAGGCTAGTAAAACATGTGACAAAAAACAAGCCCTATGTGGAGTATCGGCACTCTCTGCCTCCCACCCAGCCTGTCTCTGCTTTCCTTTCTTCTGCTCCACTTTTGGGCAGATTGTCTGTATTGACATCGAATGGAGAACCTTTCTCAGCACTGCGCTCTCGGTGCAGTGGCACCAGCTTTCAGACAGCTCCCCAGAGAAGGGCTAGAGCACCCTTCTGCCTCACTCCCCCCGAACCCCAACCAGACACGCAATCACCCAAAGGACCTCAGTGCTGCTGCCTCATGCCTCCTCATCACTCTTCTGTTCCACACCTAAGCTATAATGGAGGCTTACAGTCAAACCAGTGAGGTTGCAACTGAATGTGACAAATGGCAGATTAAAATAACATTTTGCTGCCAAGGTGATACAGTTTAAACAGCAGAACTGTTTTTAATGAAGCTTCAACATCCTTATGGTAGAAGTTTTTACGTTTATAACTTTTCTTCATATTACACCCTGTCTCTGCCACCTTGGTCTACTACTGTCATGCACAGTTACGGAAGCACATTTCTGTGGTTCTCCCAATAGAGCCTGCTAACACAACCCAATTTGGCCAACTGACACAAAAAATAAGCAACGCAAAACTGGCACCTCTAAATGAAATGGTTAAAAAACTTGTCCAACACAAGCCAGGGCTCAATACAAATACAATACCTGAAATATTACTAATTCATGGAGCTCTGAATTCCTGAGATTTTATATTTATGAAAAAGCTTTACAAAGCCAATTTATATTCTTTCAACATAATTTTGGAGTAATGTGAAGAAAGAGAATCTGGAGCACAATTTTTAACAACTCATAATGCACCTCACCATATCTCATCACCACCGCTGAGAAAATAAAAACTTTGCTGCTTTCTTCCATGCTGACACTGCGATTGCAAAGAAAGATCATGGTTAAATGTAGACAGCCAGCTCCAATGACTTTTACTGCTGGTTTTTATTAGTGGTAGAACAACTTCCCAGCAATCTTCTTCCTTTCAGAATTAAAGCCAGAACACTTAAACGTGAGGTTCTTCTCCTCCCAAAACCTCCAGTGATAATTCATACTTAGGGTTTCCTCAGAGACATGGGAAAGTGGTGAAAGACATAACCACAAAGAGAGAAAACAAGAGCTTCCAGTCTAGAGGAATATAAATACATTTTCTCCTTTTAAAAGCATTTATCAAACTGGCAATTCCAAATTAGCACTCCTGAGTGAAGCTGAACATATAACTGTCTTTTCACATGAAAGACAGTGTCTGAACGTCACCAGTTACATCCACTTCTTTCATTTCTCACTTGAGAATAATTATTCTGTTCTGGCTTTCTGTGAATGAGAAAAATAAACAAACTTCACACAGTTTCAGGGTCATAAGTACCAAATCTGTAGCTACAGGGAAAAAAACCTGAGAAATTTGCTTTCCAATTAATGTAAGAAAAAAACCCTTGGATTATACTGTTGTTCTTCACATTTCTCAGAAGGACTGGTGTAAGACCATTATGTCAGGCTACCTGCTCCAGGGAGATGGAAAACACATTCTGTAAAAGTCACCATCAGAAAGACTGCCTTACTCCTGCTCCACTTAAGTTCCTCTGCTATGCAGGACCCAATCCTTCCACAGCACAGAGCTAGGGGTCTGCAATGAAATTTAATAAATATCAGACTTCAGAGCTTAACTCTATCGCTAACCCATGGCTAAGAGAAAAGACACTTTCCAGGCTGAGAGAGTTGGGGATGTTCAGCCTGGAGAAGAGAAGGGTCCTAGAAGGCCTTATATCAGCCTTCCAGTACTGAAAGTGGACCTACAAGAAGGCTGGAGCAGGACTTTTCACACAGGGCATGTAGTGATAGCACAAGGGGTAATTGCTTTAAACTGGAAGAGGGTAAATTTAGATTAGATATAAGGAAGAAATTCTTCACTATGAGGGTGGTGAGGCACTGGCACAAGTTGCCCAGAGAAGTTGTGGGTGCCCCAGCCCTGGAAGTGTTCAAGGCCAGGCTGGATGAGGCTTTGAGCAACCTCGTCTAGTGGAAGGTGTCCCTGCTCATGGCAGGGGAGTTGGAACTAGATGATCTTTAAGGTCCCCTCTATGATGCTCATGTTGTTTCTCTCTGCAGAAAGACAGCACAACTCACTACCACTGCAAACAGGAGCTGCAGAAGGAACTGTCACTTCTGACCCACTACCTGCAAACTGAGCTTACTTTTATTTTGGAAGTAGTAAATTGAAGGAAATAAATAGGAAAAAATAGGATTATTTGGAAATTTAAAAGAAAGCAAAATTAAGAGAAGTCCACTTAGGGGTTTGAGGTGGCTGGGGTTTTTTTTTTCCCTTTTAAGCCAAAAATTTCAGAACACAGAAGAGTTACATGTAAGCATTCTTTGGGGGAAATAATGTTTTGGAGTCTTTATTTTGGCATCCTACTAGATGTTAGCCACATACCACTTAATAATTTAACTGAAATTGACTCTAAGTAAAGCACAAAACTGACAGGTAGTGCAAAAGACTGAAGTACCACTTCTATCTGTTAGCAGAAGCCTGCAGAATTCAGTTGGTCTCATGCTAAGTATTACTTGATAAAAATACTGGTTTAAACCAGGGGAAAAAAAAACACCACAAACCTTAGCTACTTTTACTATGCAACTCACTGTAGCTGTGTGATTATCCTTCAGAAATACTCAAATAATTTTTATTAGTGAAATTGCTGTAACAGACTTTTTTTCCCTTTTGAAAAACCTGAAAATTTCACAGACACAGTATTCTCAAGGAATAAATGAATTATTTTACCTCAGATAAACTACTTCTTAGAAAGAAATAATTTTTATAGCCTACTCAAAATATTTATTGTGAATTTCCACAGAACTTTTCAATGTAGTTAAAAACCTGCTATACTGTAGCTGGGATTTTAAAAGGACTCCTTTCTACTTTTGGTAAATGCATAATCTAATGAACTCAATCCCTCTAATCTAAGGGAAGAGCTGAACCTAATCAGCAAGAAGTCAACAATAATTTAAATCTATCCTGCATCAAGTCATCTATAGGTGATAAGAGAAAGAAGGATCATGTATATCAGCCATTTGCCTCTTATCTCCAGTGTCTTTTTTTGTCTTAGTCCTTTCTCAGTAATGAATCTGACTTTACTGAAATGTTTCCTAAAAGTATTTCAGAAGGGCAGGAGAAGGAGGAAGGCATTAAAACACTGACCAATGCATTAATTCATCACTGACTGGAATTGGAAATCAGTATTTCCATCAAGTGTTATCAACAGAGTTGATCTTTTTCTTTAGGTCACTTACAGCATCATTCATTAGTAGGTTAGAACGTACATCTGTTAGTTTCAAACAGAACACAAACATAGGTATACCATGTAAATGGTCACAATATATGATTCCATAAATGCCAGAATGAAAGCAGTTTTGCTGTTGCCTACGCTGACCCCTCTGGACATCCACAGTGTGTATCAGGTGTTTTCCAAAAAAAATCAAATACAGTCCGAGCACTTGTTCATGAAGATGTTTACTCTGAAGGGACTACGATCTGCTGCTGGAGTGTGAAAAACCACATGGAGTTTCTGGTAGACGCAGATACCTTCCAGAGCCTCCTGACAGCAGCAAAACTCACCAGAATTCTGTCAAAATAATGCTGGTGCTACTGGAAGAAACTACTTGCAACAGGAGATGAAGGTCCTAGAGCAGAAAGCGGTGTAAAAAAGCATTACTATAAACCTCTTTCCCTTCAGCAGCATTGGAATATTGAAAACTGAAAGTTAGTAATACCTGGGAATCAAGCAAGCAGTACAGATCGTAAGACATCTGATAAATCAGAGTGTAATACAAATGAGAGAGGCCACAAGCTAGGCTTTTCACAGCATCTTGGTTAGAATCCCATCAGGCATCTCTTTTCCAGCATTTGTGCTCAACAACTTAGTTGCTTCATTTGAGGAAACCATTGCAATACTAGAGTGATACTAAGGACTTAAACAAAAGCTTCAGGTTTTCACTGGAATGTTGTTCCAAGATACCACAGTAATTAATGTTTCTTCATTTTATATTGGGGCTAACTTGTAAGGTAACACCTTCATTAGTTATTTTCTGATAAATGTTTTAGAATGAGCATTACAGTACCTTATTTACTGCATGGCATATTGTTAGCATCTGTATGTACTACTACAAAGGCAAACTGCCTGAACACCTACCTCCAAAGAGCTAAACTCAATTACTGGTTTTTTACATCATTGTACAGTTAAGACCAAAATGTTGACTAGGCTGTCAAATATGGACTAAAATACTATTTCTACAGTTCAATAAATGCTGTTTATGCTCACACTAGCCAGTCAAATCATACTAGATTGCAAAGGATGGGTGCTTTCTGTAATCAGAACGAATTTCACATAGGAATGTATCTCAGGTCATACTAAGATATCAAGATAATAACAAGTATACTATGAAATTTGTTTTTGTAACAGGTTAGTAGAATAAATGATACAATGAAGTTATACAATGCATTTTTGAAAAATTAATACAAGCATCCAGCACAAGGATATCATTAAGTCACAAGTACAAGAGCAAACCAACCAAAGAATAAAAAAAATTTAAGCCGCTTTCACAAAGCTGGAAATTTCAAGAGGTTTCAGATAGGATGTGGCATGTGTAGTAAAACATGTTTCAACTCCAAACTAGTTTCAACTCCATAAAAGTTACATATTCCAATCTCCTTCCAAGAAGCTTTCCTCATAAGATGTTTCACTAATTCCTTTCAGGGCCCACTACTTCACTGTATTAGTCTCCACTTCTGCCCTCTCCCATGTGCCCCGGGGCTGCTGGATGCCTTCCCTTCCCCTAACCTTGGCTGCTGAACTGCACAGCATCGGGCACGTTCAGGAGGGAATGCAGGACTCCAGCATCCTTTACTCTCTTCCTATCTATATTCACATTTCTAAAAGGTATTTCCCAAGCATAGGAAAAAGAATCAGCACGACCTTAAAGCCGTTTTATGCACGGGTATCTACTGCAACGAGCAGAAAGCCATCCTTACTCAACACTGCTCTTAAATTATGCAGCTTTTGCTGCTGCGGATAGTAAATCATTCATAAGTTTAGTATTAGGGAATTGGAAATGAATTATTAGCTACAGTGTGGTCTGATATACCATAACAATGTGTGAGCAAAACCATTATGAAAATATTGGTACATTTTTTTCTATTTAAATACTGTACACTGAGTGAATAGCCCAGGAAAGACTTAGCCCCTCTGTAACCAAGGCAACGGGAGCTGCCATGCAGCTCGAGATTCTCAGATGTCTCAGTTCTGGATTTTCAGTTCTTCTGTTGTAAAAGGAAAGGATGCCTGCGTTGTATAGGCACATACACACGCTTACATATTATATATAATTAGAAAGAATGTGTGTGTATACACATGCATATATTTATACACACACATATAAGTATATGAATGGAAATTACCAGGGTTGGAGTTAAATTTTTTTTTAAATCTCAAATTCAAAAGCTTAACTAAAGAAAAAAATTAAGATCTTTTGCATTTGCAAGTAGAGACCCTTGCTCCAGTGAAGCTCATCTACCAAAAAGACATGGATCCATATTTACTCATGTATTTATGATGTTAAATTGTCTAATCCTTATGCAGCACTTAGGCAAAACTCATGCCAAGTGTTCAAATGCAGTGGAATATGGGTACAGACTCCTAGATATTTTATATAAATAAAACTCAGTAGTGCATGGATGAAGGATGGAGCTCTTAACAGCAATTTGTTATAGTTGATCCTCCAAAAATATTTAATAGTGTTTAGGAGAATCTTTCCTATAAGTTTATGTCATTTCTCCCACACAAAGATCATTTTCTAGGTTTATAAATAAATTTGTGGAGAACAAAGTGTTTGTTCCTTTTGAAAGAGGGCTATGCCTTCACCCTAAATTACCCATACATTTATCAAATTTGATGTATCGTATCTTTTTTTCCCAGGATTAAATGGAAACCCATTTTCAGTGAGTGACTAATACATAAATACTTTTGACAGATTCTACTTCACTCTTCTAATGTTATTTTTTAGGGAGTTTTACTGGCATGGTGGGAGTTATATTAAAACACTCCTTATCACTCTTCATTTTTGTAGAACGTGCACCTCAGCTTTTACCACATGCTAATAATTATTTTGTGGAAGACCTCCACAAGAAGATGTTGCAACATCTATCTGATCTATTTATTTATAAAGCCTACAACACTGTAATATTCCAGAGACACTTACAGATTAGACACTTATCACCAGTGAGTCATCACAGTATCTGCATTCATTGGTATTTATAACAAACAATGGCAATGCGCAAAAAACCCACGTGAAAACCGACAGATATCATGGACAGATCATCATCATGGAAGAAAGAGAAGATCCTCAAAATAACAGACATCCCTTGAACATGCATTACTGGAGCAAAACACAGAAGATTGAGTACAAACATAATCTGTTTCCATGCAAGTCACAAAAATATGTTGGAATGAGAGATGTCTGAATAAAATGAATTTCATTCAAAATGTTCAACATCAAAAGGTGAAGCTGAGGAACTCTGCTGACAAGCAAGAAAAACCGCTAACAATAGTTACAGGCTAATACCACTGCAATATACTAACAATTCTTTACCTTGCATAATATGGTTTTATTTAATATATTATATTCTATAGTTCATCTCCCCCTTCATTTCCTGTAGGTCCTTCTCTTTGTGCTTCTTTCGTTGGTACTTTTCCAAGTCCTCTAACAACATGAAACACTACAGAATTCTGAAATTATTACTATGATTCTATGATTGTCAGGTTTTTGTTTTCCTTCATATATTAAAAATCAAAATCTATAAAGACAAAATACTACACTCACTGTCACATATATCAACACAATAAAATTCATAATTTAAAATTAGATTTGTAATATTGTAAAACCTGGATTTTTAGGATTTCTGTATATCCAAAATCGCAGCATACAATAGTATCATACCCTGAAAGAAAATACTTGTGTGACATTCACGATTAGTGATGAACTCCCCATGGAGAAAACTAGAATCTTTAAGGACTGATCTAAGTAGATTAAGTATATATAACCTATACTTAATCTATACTTAAAGTAGCTTCCCATTCACCTTGAAAGTTATTTTTAGAAATAATTTGTACGAACACTTCTTAGTCATATTCTAAGAGTATGCAAGCTGGCATAAACCAAGGTTAGCTTAACTGATTTTCCAAGGTTCTATGCCAGTTTATCCATGACAAGGACCTGGTATTTTACCTTTTGCCTCTGAGAACGACGTGTTTGCTAGTGCTTGCATATGTCATGGTTTACTGCGGGTCAGAATTCATAGCTAGAGCTGCTCCACATGAAGTCCACAAAACAATGGAAGTCATGAAGAAGCTGTCAGGTTTTGTTTGAGAAACGACTCCTACTCTCCATTGACATTCTTTCCACAGTATACTTGCACTCTCAAACCACTGACATGGAAGCCTCACTTGTGAAATCCTAGACTGTTGAGAATAAAAAAAAAAAAAAAAAGCACGTATATACGACACAAGTGGATTAGACTTCTTCAGCACTGGTTAAATTCATCAACCTTTCAGAAGTGCAGGGTTTTTTTTACAGCAAAATCTTTTTATTCTTCCACGTTTGCAAAGGTAAACTTGTTGGTTTATACAGAACTGTCATGATGGACTTTGTTCTTTGTGTGTCTCAAGCGTCATTTGCTGTGTAGCCATAGTAAAACTGTAGGAAAGAATCCAAACCTCAAGTCTTAATTTCTATTCTGATCACAAAACTATCCCAAAATTTGCCAACCCACATACATTCTGAAAGCAGTACAACCATCACAGAGCTGTGGGATTGCACACAAGCCTTCACTTAGCCTGGAGCCAGAAAAAACAGGGAAAACATCCCTTACTTTGACATCCCTTACAGTGACAGCAGTATGATGGCAGAAGTCTGGGCAGTAGAAGCAAACTTAAAAAAAAAAAATTTTTTTTAAATAAAAAAAACAACCCTGTTTTCTAACAGAAGTCAAAACATGGATGCCAAGGGTGTTTCAGATGCTTGGAAAGAGACAGTCTGCACTACAAAAAACAAACAAACAAACAAACCTCTATCAAACAAAATCATTATTGACCTGAAACATCCATAAGCCTCAACTTTGATAAGTTTCCTATCTGGATTTCTTCATGGAAGGCCTACAGTCAATTTAGATTGGTCTACCCAACTTTAATGGACTTAAAACAAAAAAATCATTCTGACATTTCAGGAATAAACAGTGAAGCTCCAGGTACCCCCCAAGCAAGCGCCCAGAGGGTATTCAAGTGTTATGATACTGAGCAAGGTCTCCAAGCAGGTATCAGGCAAGATGCTCTGCCTAGACAGGGTAAGGAACAATTCCTGCCCTGAAGAATGAAAACAAAAGAGAATTAAAGAGAAATAAAAGAAATAACAAAATGAGAAGCAGCTACCAGGTCAATAGCACAGCAAATCTCAAAACAATGTCCAATTTGCTGGAGCCTGCGCTTTAGAAAGGACTGGGCTCTCAAGAAGTCAGTGGGAACTTACGTATATTGATCTAAGGTAAGAACTTATGTATATTGATCCAAGGTAGGACTTGATATCTTTCCTCCAGAGGTTTGCCAAAGCAGAGCAGAATGTACGCCTGAAGAATGGCTCTAACTATCCTGCTCTCAACTGACAGTGTTAAGTTAAAAACATAGATGAAAGGCCAACCTTGCCCTCTTACCACTGCAGGAGCACTTTTTTAGTCTTGTGCTTAGCAGATCCCTAGTGTTCAGTAACCTTATGAAAGGCCAAGAGCAACTTAGAATCTGAGAAAAAAATGTTTATTTTTGTAAAAAACTTAAAATTTATGACTTGTGGAATCTATTCATATCCTCTTCCTGTCTCCTGCCTTCTACCCCTTATTTCTCTAGATTGAGGACCTATCCTCTTACTTTCTTGTATCTTCTCCCTATAATAAAAAATATTACACACGATATCCCAAAGTACTGTCTCCTTATTTAATATATCTGCCATGCAATACTAAAAACCAGTTGTGCAACTCATTTACATAAAAGAGGATGTGTGAATATTCAAAAATAAGGCCACCTTGGAAACAGAAGTGCTAGGCTAATTATACATATTGTATAGAACAGCCTCTGTCACCTTTTCTAGATTTTATTTGTGGAAGGCTTATTTTTCTGCATCCTTAATAGAATCACAGTGCAATCCAGATTGGGAGGGACTTGAGGAGGTGATTCTTGCCAAGTTAGGCAGGATGAAACTCATTCCCATGAAGGAGACAGGCATGTATTTTCAAAATTTTTAATCCTGTAGCTGCTTCTTTGTTGAAGAATTAATAATAACTCTTAAGAGCTTACCCAGTATTGCAGAGGAATACACTGTTTCACCAAGAAGCACCCATGCTACTGTAAGTATTATACAACCAGTACTCCACAAAAGAAATGTACATCCTCTTGTCCTAGCAAACAATGAAACTGGGATTATTTATGTTGATGGCAAGGGTGCCCCACAAACTGCACCGGTGCAGGATCTGTGTGGCAGAGTGAAGGGTTTATGCCAGCAGTGAGAGAATGCACAGACTTCCAGAACAGAAAGATTGGGACTTAAAACTTCATTCCTTTGAACGGGGAACAAAACTTCAATGGGAAATGATCCAGGAAGCATCCACATATAGAAAGAAAAGGAGGACGGACAGCGAGCAGTGGGTACCCAAATTAAGATGTATATTGCTAAAGCTGAAGTTTGGATTGGAAGGAAAGTAGAAAGTGGTAGTCAAGAGTCAACCAGCAAATTTGGATTCAGAACACAGTATTCTCAGCTCCACAAAGTATTTAAGTCTTCTCCTCAGGATGAAGGGTAACTCAAGCTCTAATTCGCTATATATTGTATAGCCTCTGAAGATGTACTTGCAAGACTACCGTTATCCATTAGCCTCAACAAATGCTGAAGTAGAAATCTGGGAAATCAGAGCAATGCCACAGAAATGCAAACATCTATAAAATCAAAACCCAACATCAAATAAAAATTAAAATAACATGCAGCAACAGTTAATATAGATTTTCATTCAATGAAAGGAAGCAGTTAGAAAATGAAGAGAGATCCTGACATAAACAATTATCTGGTACCTTGGTGATAAAAGAAGCAGAATTTATCTTTTCTGAAGGATTAGAAGCCACATGACTGGCAGCACCAAACCCAACACAAGAATGTCTTTGATTCACTGTCTGGTCTTGTTACTCTGAAACTCTCACGAGTTTACTATGGACTACATTCAGCAGTATATAGTTCTAACATGATTCCTCACCTGGGGAGGAGAGGAACCAAACAAGGAAAAACACAGGTCTTTTCTGCAGTTTTCAGGCCTGAAAACACCCCAATATTTAGCTAAACCATGTCAACTATCATTAATCTCAGATTCAGAATCCTCCAGTAGGACCAACTATGTAGTAAAACCAGTTTTAGTGGGAGTTTTAAGAGAGATGGATCACATCCCCTCCCATCATGCAAATGTATATTTGTGAACTTTCTTCTATAAAGTGAAACTATATAAACATAAATATAAACTATATCAACTATATAAAACTATAAAGTGAACTTTCTTATAAAAAAGCTAATAATGGTTTTAGTTTATCTTTACAATGATACTGAATATATTCATTAGACTCTCAGACTAGATCTCCCAATGTAGTAATTTCAAAAAGAAATGAAATCAATTGCCAATTCCTGCAGCATGCCCTTTTTATCAGACTAATGAATGATCCAAAACTTCCTTTAAACCTTACACACTGGTCCTGAATTTCTCTACACAAGAAAGGAAATGTGACAAACCAGAGGAGTGATGCCAGAAAAAGAAAGTAAAGGAAACTCTGATATGTTGATTATATATCTCATTAGTCTAAAGCTATACACATTTCACTTAGCCTTTAAAATCACCGAATTTTTAAGCCTATTTAAACATTTCTAAAGCTAACTCTGAGTTAAATCTACACATTCATCTACATTTCTTTGTAATGCTTATATAGTTTGATTCAAAATTCCTCCTAGACCAAAGCTTTAAGTATATTTAATAATACACATCTATATTATTTATTACATATATCCTATCTGCAATATAGCCATGGGTATTTTCTTCAACCTGAAAGCCAATTTGCATTTCACTGAAAACAAAGCAGTAAGAAACAAAGATGACTTTCTCTGCACTGAATTAGCTGGTACAGTACTTTGAAGGATGCCCATTTTCCCTACTGATGTCCCAATTAGTAAAAAATAAAAAATTCACAAGACTTACAAACACTGAGGACTCCTGCCATTCAACAAAAAACACTGCTTTCAGCTAACAAAGCTTCCTTGAGCTACATGTGCATCAAGTTTCCTGATACCTTTGGGATTTCCTAAAAACATGGAGTACCTTATTTTGCATGGAATATATAAATACTACACCAGTATAAAATACAAAGTTAAAACTATTAACAGTGTTTGCTTCTAGTGCTCCACTACTATCTCTGAGGCAAATACATCCAACAGACAGCCTGCCTTCACCCTGTGATGCAGCATTATCTTGGAGCAAGGGAGAAGATTACCAGCACTGTGGTCTGTCTTCCCAACACTCTCACTTTCAGCTCATTAACCAGCTCTACACCAAACATATGCATACTCATTGACTTGAACTAAAATGAACTTAGGGTATATTTAACTAATCAGCAAAGAACTCTTTATCTCAGCAGTGCTGCACTGGCATACTATTTACACAACAAAACCACACACAAAAGTAGAAAGGCTTCTTCTTCCCTTCAGCGTTGCGTAATTTTTGTTTTCTTAGGGCGATGCAGCATGAACACACCTAACATGACTGAAGACAGTGTGAATTCATTTAAACACCAAACCTCTAGTACTGGATGCTGGTGAGGCCGCACCTTGGATACTGTATTCAGTTTTGGGCCCCTCACTACAAGAAAGATATTGAGGTGCTGGTGAACAGTCTAGAGCACAAGTCTTATGAGGGGCAGCTGAGGGGAGACCTTATCTCCCTCTACAACCACCTGAAAGCGAGGTAGGTTTCGGTCTCTTCTCCCAAGGAACAAGCGATAAGGCAAGAGGAAACAGCCTCATGCTGCACCAAGGGAGGTTTAGACTGGATATTAGGAAAAATTTCTTCAGCAAAAGGGTTATCAAGCACTGAAAGAGGCTGCCCAGGGAAGTGGTTGAGTCACCATTCCTGGACGTATTTAAACGACAATGTACATGTGGTGCTTAGGGACACGGTTTAGTGATGGACTTGGTAGTGTTAGGTTTACAGTCAAATTTTATGATCTTAAGGGTCTTTTACAACCTAAATGATTCTATGATTCTACAGGGTAACAGCATCAACTGGTGTGCCAATAATCACATAGGCCAAGGAAAAACAGATATGTGAGAGGTTTGTGGTTGTGTGGACATCACCAATATCACTTTACAGTCAAAATCCAGCTTCCGTTCAAAAAAAAAAAAGAAAAATTCAAACTGATGAGATCCAAGTCAGCCAGTTTCATCTAAAAGGAAGAAACTTTGGCAGACTTTGTTTCCATTCGTTCTTTAGCTGTTACTGGCTTGCTTCCAGATATCATCAGCCAAGTTGAATTTTTTTCAAATGAAAAAAAGTTACACCAATGGAGTAAGAGCTAATAATAAGTGGCAGAATGTAAAAGGACACAAAAAGAAAGCTAGTAGAAGGAATGACAAGGAAAATAGAGGAATGAAGTAAATAAATTTTAAAACATGGGAAACAGACAAGTGACAACACTTGAAAACTGTACAAAGGCCACATATAGGTCCTGATCCTGGAAGATGTAGCAACTGCCACAGAATTAGCTTCTGAGGACAGAATTCAGTCTATCTAATCTGCCTCCCTGCATGGCACAGGCTAGAGAATTCATCCATCCAATCCTGCATCTCACTTCCCCAGAAGTTGTGTATTAACTCATCCAACAAGATTAGAAAAAGTTTTGACATGTACTTAGCAGGAGAATACAGTATATCCAGTCTTCCTGGCCAGGCAAGGCACCTGAGATTCTTCCAATGTCAATGGAAGACCAAATAAATCCTGCATCTCCTCTCTGTCCCTTGAACTTTTATGTCTGCACCAAAGTCTCTACATACACATTACTGGGTTACGTGCCCTCCTCCAACACTTCTGGAAAGGGTATTTTGCCAGAAAGCATGTGCACATGCACACCTCCCCATTTTTTCTGAAGTTGAGCCAAGAAATAAGGAATAGGCCACAAGTGTCCGAATTATTCAGGCAGCGTATTTTCTGGCACAGCTGCAGAGCACAGAGAGAATGGGCTGCAGGCTGGATGAATGGTTCTGGTAGTAGCAAGCTTCAATCACCATGTTCTTAGAGCTATTTTTAGCCCTTCCTCTGTTACCTTACAAGTACTTAAATTTGGAGGATTACAACATTCAAGCTCTTTCTGTGCAAGGAAACTCTGCACATCCATAATTAATGTAATGGAAATTTGCACAGAAGTAAGTGGTCCCAAAATTAGAGCTTAAGTCAACACTGGATGCAGATGTAAATGGAAAGTCAATAATGTTGGAGGGGAAAAACTGTTTAAACATTTTCATATACTGGATATGATATTTCTTCTGTTTTTCTTAATGAAACATGTGAATTAATATTAATCTAGTACTACTTCAAAGAAACATCATTCAAAGTGTCTCAGCCAAGCTGTAAGTTTGTATTAATGCCTTCCTGTTTCACAGTAATTGCTTTAAAAGCAATTGCTTTAAAAGCAATGCAGTGCTTGGCCAAGATGGTGCACGCTGGCACCACTGGCCATGTCCGGCACCATTTCACGTATGGTGAAGGACTTCAAGGACCTGGGAAAGGACCTAAAGGTCTACTCAAATTTTCTCAGGCAATTTTTCTGTCCCTGAAGTGGGAAATGTCATCTTATTTGCTTTATCTCCTACTCTTATGACCATTCACCATTTATTTTCCTCTGCCACCTACTTTTTCCATTTTTGAAGTCTTAGGGAGCCCTGTCTATGTCAGCTAAATGAAGAGAAGTCTGAGAGGTCATTTGATTACCAGACATAAGCATATACTCAGTGAGAAGGAGATCTGGTAGCAAGACCTTTTCAACCTTGCTGATAACAACGCAATAGGATCCAGCAGCTAACAATTAAAGCCGAATCCATTCAACCTTGAAACAGTCTGCAATTTCCTAGCACTGACTGCAGATGAACCTCAGAACAGTTTACTGGGAAAGATGGAGGGCAAAAATCCAAGGCTTACCATCAGGCAGAATCTTTGTCACATGATATGTTTGTAAAGTGAAGGCTTTCATTTACCTCTGGAATAATTTACATAAAGGCTGTGAAATGAACAGCATTTTTTTCCTGGGGTCTGCACCTCTTGATCTACAAATATTGTCCTCTACTTTAGACAAACGTTCCCAGATGACCTGCAAAACACTTTAAACAAACCGGGATCACCTGACTGAAATAAAGTAGATTGCCAGATCTGTTGTAGGAACAAATTATTTCATCCAGTTAGACTGTTAGATCTTTGTTTTGCATTTTTGCATGTGTGTTTGCTAGGGATCAGGGAGTTGAATAAAGAATTCTTTTGCTTTCCTCTGTTACATGGATCATCTGAGGAGATCACACTTAACAGACAGGCCCTGCGCATTACTGACCGCCCCATTTCTCCTGGTTTCTAACCACACAACTGTTCAGTCTAATGCCACTGTGGTCAGTATAGTACCTGCCTGAAACCTGCAAATCAGTAAATTAGAGTCAGTCTGGAGATCAGGCTAAAGCCCCAATAATCCCAATAGAGCCCAAATGCTAGAAAATCACAAAAAAAGAACAATCACCTGCATTTCACTTATCTTCAGAGTGTTACACATAAGGCATGAGCTAATTAAAAACTGCATATGCAATATGAATAAAGCTTAACCTGGACATAATATTAGCATCTAAATACACCATGATCTACAGCAAACAAGAAGAAAATAATAGGTAGAAGAATATTCTGAGTAACATGTGTCTGTCTTCAAGAGCAATTTCAAAGATGGGAAGCTGTAGTAGTTATTTTGTCCATAAACTCTTATTTCTCCATTCCAACAGGAAATTCTCCATCTTTTTTGATCTAAAACTTTTCTCTAGAAGAAAAAAAATCCTTATAGGAACCTGCTTTTAAAAGATAATCTAGGGATTCTATTTTGTAAAAATAGAGCTGATTTTCAAAAGACAAAGGAGTCTGACTTAAATTTCTCAACATCTGCAACTGCAACTCTCCCTCAGGCATCTGATTAAGCATCTATGGAAATTAAGTAGGCACTTCAGCATTCTTCATGCTTCAATACTTGGATGATTTAGGATTTCATCTTCAAAACAGTTCAGGCCTTAAATACACTCCACTGTAAGACAGTCAGATTTCTTGCTTAGTGTTAAAATTTGGTCCACAATTCCTTGGCAACTTTTTTCAGGACAAGTACGGTACCTTCTTTCCTTCTGGCCAGAGTTTGCCACCATGCCACCAATTTTCAGTCCCACATTTCTACCACAGAAGTAACCAGCTTTTGAAAGCTGATAAAGTACATGACACATTTTCCAATAAAAAGAATATTATGCAGAACCCCAGACCTACACTAAGCCTCTGGCTGCAAGGTCCATAAGAAAATGAGGGGAAAAAGTGTGAGAGATGCAGTTCAAAATTAAGTGTGCAATACCCTCTCAGCGTCTGAAATTCAACTTTGGCTTTGCAGTTCCTCTCTCATGCCTAAAGATCAATTACACCAGAAATATATTTTAAAACTGTTTAAGACTGCTTTCATTTTATGAAACAAAGTTCAACTACATAACCCTACAAATGTGGGTACTTGAATTAAAGCCAATTTTTTCCTAAAAAGAGCATGGGAGCCAAAGTCTGAATGCCCATGGTGTTTATTAAACTATTTCTTTTTGCTTTCTTAAAGGAAAATTATTTTACATAAATTCCCTCTTACAATTTATTGTTCTGAAAACTATTATTAACATAAATGCTTTATAAAGACATTAAACACAAACATGTCTCCGATAGTGAGCTACCTACACACTTAATTTCACATACACGTTTTCCTGAATATCTACTCACACGTGGAAATTTAAACACAAGTCGAGGACAGTCATGATGTCACCACAACACATTCTTAGGATTACAAACTACATACTTAATGTGTTCCCTGGAAAGAAGATCATAGTCTGGCTACCTTTGAGCCCCCAGTATTATGTTAGCTTAGGCTCTGTAGCAGATGATCCCAAGAAGTTAAAACAAGAAACCAAATTTTCAAAAATGAGCAATGGTTTACACTGCACACACTATGCAAGCAAAACAAAAACATGCCTGTTAAAATCATTCTAACATTTCTTTTCCATATTCCTATTAAGACTGAATGCCTTGGAGACCAACCAAGTACTAAGGTCCAAACTTGCCTGCTTCTATCATAGCCAGTGATGCGAACTTCGCTACAGACTGCACATTTCTAGAATAGTCAAGGAAGTGTGACCATCTACTTCCAAAATCAGAAACAAAAAAACCCCAAACAATAGATTTTGCCTACAGGGACCCATCAAAGCTAGAAAAGATGGTTTTAAATATTGAATACTGGACTCAACATAGGGAAAAGCTAAGTGTATATATATTTTTTTAAATGTAAACACTGAGGAATATTGTCAGAATAACACAGAAATGGAACTGAATTGCAGAAAGGCTTAAGAAATCAAGTGGTACACAATGTCTTTGATACAACTGGTTGTTGACAATATGAAATACTCTATTCTCCAATAGTGACAGTATGAGAAATCAGTCTCTTCTACGCAGTCTGCTTTTACATTAATGTTCAAACATGCTACCTTATATGACTGATATGTTGTGTCTACTTAAATGGGACCCATTCTCTTTGTTTTTGAAAGAAAACAATTGTGCAGTGCTAGTCATCCCAAAAATCATCAGTTGAAATGAAGAAATGTAAAACTAGAACAAAGAATAGTAACAATTGCATCTTTTAATTCTTTTTAGCCTGCTAAATAAAGCTAACATGCCAATAACAGAAGACAAACATAGGAACCCTTCAGCACACTAAATGGTGATTTGACATGGCTATTAAATTTGAATTTAATTAGAAGAAGTCATTTAACTCTCTTTATGTCTCCTTCACACTTCCTCACAGTCCCCAACTGACAAGATCCACTTTCCCACTGTCCTTGCACTTATAAGGGCACTGGCACATCCTGACTAACCTGTATGTATCACATCCCCACAACTGTATGGGCTAAGCTCCAAGGTGTGCACTACTAGTGCATTCACAGAAATTAAAATCCATTTACAAGAAAATCCCACCAAATCACCAGAAGCATCCTATGACTGCTTTGTTTGCTTGTAAGAAAAAACAAAGCAAGATTTTTCAGTGAAGGCAATTTGCAATACAACAAAAATTCTCACCTACATCTACAGCAAATTTTTGCATAAGTCATAACGGTACTGTTAAGTGAACAGTCTTCATGAATTCAAGTGCAAAACTGCTGAATTATCCCTACTTACTACTTCTTGCAAGCATAGTAGCTACTTCTTTTTTGTTCTCAGCCAGTTAGCCCCACAGTTTTTCCTCACAACATTTACTTTCCTTATTCTGATACACCTCATAAAACAATTAATTGTAGTAAGCTGTATAAAGCATTTTAAAGACTTCTCTTAAAGAATTCAGAGGCATTTTAACAAGCTTGGTGTTTCTGTAAAAAAAGAATATTTATTGAATCACAACTGAGTGTATTTAATTGCCTAGAAAACATTGTGGGGAAAAAACCAAATGTGTGTCTTAGTTCAACTAAAACTCAGCACAATGTGGGTCTACCTATGTCTTAACCCTGCTGTAAGTCATGATGAGTCAGTGTTTTCTGGAAGAGCCGCCAGAGCATCACCTGCAACTCGTCAGGGGGCTGAAACATGATTAAATTATCCTTAGCTTTTCTCAAGCAGGAAGGTCTTCCCTTACACAGAATCACTGCATGAATATATTGACATAAAGCAGTATTTCCAAAGCAAGTATCATTTAGCCTCCACACTGAAAGCAAAACATAAAAAGAGTAAAAGGTTCTCACCACAATAGCAGTCAATTTGTTCTTCTCTTTTTAAGGGTAGCTTTGGGGAACCAATATTTACACTGATTTCAGAGTCAAATTCTGCCTCTTCCTTTCCCCCAGTCGTTTCCCTCACTTTTGCATTAAGGACTCGCCTTGAGCATTGGTATTAGCTAGAGTTTAATACATCCCTGTAGCCCTAATCATATGGGCCACTGCATGCTATCTAATGGGAGAAAACATCATGGGTGTCTAGTATGTGTGAACTGTTACTCTTCTTCCTTGGTATTTTTCAAAACATAAGGCTATTGAATTATCCCATTGAAATTGCACAGAGAACAACACAGTAACGTTCATGCAACTGGAAATACAATAATTACAAAATATTATATATATTTCCCTATACCCTTCCATGTTCTCACTTTGACAACACTATCAATTTCAGAACTGTTCAGCTACCCATATATTCTGTAATTAGGAAAGACCAAGAGTTGTCTGTCCTGTTATCTGCCCTGTGAAGAGCCAATAGTTTAAAAAAAAACAAACATGCTGAATGATCTAGTGACAGTCTTATGAAACATTAATAAATACAAAGCAACCAGACAAAGATCGAAAAGGAGGGAACTAAAATATACTAGCAGCAGGATTATGTAAATCGTTCTCCCTTTAACAACAAGTACAACAGTAAAGTCAGTCTGCAAACGACGAAAGGAAACTGCAGGTATCTTTTACATACGCTACTGTCTTTGAGAGCATTCTCTCTCAGGTACGTGATCAACTTATTTCTAGTAAGTTTATCCTACTAGTTATACTCAGAGCTGCTATTTTCAATGTGCATTTAGTTTCAAAGATTGGTGCTACTATCTGAGTCTAAAAAGGGACTTGTATGTTCAAAAGCCTGTTTATTGCCACACCAAGTCTTACTAGTTTACTCCGTGTAAGCTCTAACTTCTACCTATGACTCCCCCCAAATCTTGCCACTGAGCCATTTCTGAATACTGTCATGGAATGCATCTGAGTTTGGCTCACACAATATTTTATGACAAGGATGACTTAATTATGCTTTCTTAAAATTTGTTCCATGATGGTTTTGCTAGCTGCCTCCTAGATTTTACATTACCTGAACAATAACAAAAAAAAAACCAAACCCCAAAACAAACACCCAAATCTATTCAGTTTCTCTGTATTTTACATGATTCTATACAAATTTGTCATATCCTTCTCACTGGTCTTTTTGTACAAGATAAAAAAAAGATCTACTCAGTTTCATTAAAGCTATTTCATACTTTTTAACATCTTTTTTCTAGGTCTAGTACATTCTTCTTTAGTCATTCTGAAATTCCTACAGATTTAGACAGTACATTTAAAAAATACTTTTGTAATTTTAACCTTCTATATAAAGTATAAAATCTCCTGGACTCTGTACTAGAAGAAGCAGCTATCAGAGTCTCTTATTTTTCTGACGTTGATATACTTCAGCTGCTAAAAGAACAAAACTTGTTACCCCTCCTGTTTAATGAATATAGGAAGAACAGGGTAAGATACGGTAATTTAGGGGGCTGGTACCATTAAGAGTTTCAAGGTAGTGTTATCTCGTAGGGTCTTTCTGAACCACAAAAGCCGACAAACCCTCCATCCACTTACCAAAATAATGAGAGTTTCCACTTCCTAAGAAGTTAAACAATAAAACATACAATTATTTTTTTTAATTTCGCTTCCACTCCAGGATTTTAGATAAGACAAATGAAGAGCTATGGATTCATTAAGGCTTGCAACAAACTTAACTTTGCCTAAATTGCTACCCTTTCCAGTAAGTCTGATGCTTTTATGTGCTATTCTTTAATCTTCATGATCCAATCCATTTTGTTGAACTTCATTTTCAAAATTCTCTTCCTCCCGTTCATTTTATTTATATTTCCCAGATCCCAAATATATTGCAAACACACCCCCACCCTATCATCTAGCTCTTCCACCACCAGCAATAGAAGCAAAGTGGAGTCATACAGCAGGCTCCCTGTACTGCACAAACCTAATGTCAAGGCCCTGCTTCTGTTCTTCACAACCACTGATATGCTAGGAGAAAGCTACTTTAGAGATATCCTTTCTGTCTGTGACCTGTCAAAATCTCCACTCTCAGCTGGACACTTACAGCTATCAAAGGGAAGAATGAAAAGCAGAAAAGCCACTTTAGAAGGTAAAATTTTACTGCATCAAACCACAGCAAGTCCATCTTGGATCACCTTCAGAATGCAGTGTAATACAACACAACTTATCTCTTGGGGGGGGTTGTGCTTCATTTGTGTTTTTTTGATGGATTTTTTGTTCGTTTGTTTGTTTTTAAAAAGATGCTTTACAGTGGTTTAAAAGAAGCCTTTTACTTAGCATTTGAAAAGCACAACGAGCATGCACATGGGCAGCTATGGTATTTCGGTGATGGGTACACACTTCCAATGTGGATCAATGACTACCCTAAAAATGCTGCTGACTGCCTGTACTTGTATGAGCATATTTTCATTGTAAAGACAACCTAGAGCCATTTCTTCCTCACTAGAGCAGTGAGGAATAGTGGAGAAGAAAGAAAATGGGAAGAAAATAATAGCAGTAACTATATCAGAAACAGCACTCAGGCAGGTTTAATACAACTGTTAATTTGGTATTTTGCAGCTACTTTGATGACAGTGGTGGAGGGGACAAAACAGAAAGGAAACATAATCCATGAAACCGGTACCAGGAAATTCACCCAGTAGCTGCAGCAGT
Source organism: Phaethon lepturus (assembly GCF_000687285.1). Lineage (NCBI taxonomy): Eukaryota > Metazoa > Chordata > Aves > Phaethontiformes > Phaethontidae > Phaethon > Phaethon lepturus. The sequence continues at coordinate 164,440 of NW_010523953.1, forward strand.
GCTAGTGTTCTAGAATTTCCTTCTTTTATTTATTCTTTCTTTCACCTCGTGTATCTAACACTGCATGCTGAAATGCACTGCATTTACACAGGTACCTGCCTTCACCATAGTACACTTTTACAGTTATATGCTGCTGGTTTATAAAACTAGTGATGGATACATACCCAACACATAGCTTACGCGATTCCCAGAGTCTTTTCCAGACAAAATAATTATGGCTAAATATTTAATTGCATTTTGACATTCATGTTTTTTCTCTTCCTATTTCCCTAGAGCCAAGCCTTCTACTGAATGTGTTAATAACAGTGAAAATGAGCTGTTAATTGACAATTGAGTACAACTGTAGAGCAAGACGGTGTTAAGTATCAAGCTATACCAAATATTTACAATGAACTGTGACTTGTGCCTTTTGATTTTGCAAAACTTTTCATCTCCCATGAAACTGCTTGTTTGCCTCCATAGATTTCCAAAAGAAAGGGTTTTCTACTTTTATTAACTGGTCTTCTTGTTATGAATTATATACCTGGTATGTTATTTTGCAGGGCAAAACATAGCTGCAGCTATAACCCAATGCAAAATTCTTATCAAGTACAACAGAAATTCAGGAGCATGGCCTACGATTTTGTGCCTCAAATGAGACAACCGCAGTCAAAGTGCAACATATGAATTCAGGCAGACCGAAATAACATAGGACACTGATAGAAGGTAATGACTGGAAATCTTTAAATAGCTGCTTTTTAAGTTCTTTGCTGTGAGCAACCAACCCCAACAAGACTAAAAGGATTTGAGTTGCACCAAAATTCAGAATTCGACACAAACACATTTCAGCAGGTTCAGTTACAACAATGAAGTTAGCCTATGTAGAGTTTCTAAGTGTTGATGCTAATCATAATATTCAAAGTTAACAAAGCAAACAATAGTACAAAAAGTTTCTGAACATTGTAAGTGCCAGAGGAATTATTTTTTCCAGTAATTCAAACCAATATAACTGCCTGTGTCAAGGAGTTGCAAGAGCAGATGCAATTAAAGCACCACTGTCCTAAAAGAAACAGAAAAGGGTTTTCATTATTTAGGAATCTTAGAAGCACCACTAGCATGCAACAACTATTTCTACAACACTCACATCTGCATAAGTACATTTAAATCACTTACGTTTACTTGTTGCTCACACTCCTGGCTTCTAATAAAATTACTTTCAAAACCTAATAAAGCATCGTGGATCACTTCTAGACTGATGTTTCAAGATTACTGTAGGCAGAAAACACTGTAAAAATGTTTTCAGCTAAGAAACGGCTCTAACAATTTCATGATTTTGCTAAAAATATCTTAACCTAAAATTCGTATTCTGTGTGTGGGCATACTACTGTATTTTTAATTTTTTGAAGAGACTAAAAAAAGAAAATCCTGCGTACTAACCTTAATCTTTTATGGTTACTTTTTCTATGAAAAACACAGTAAAACTCACTCCAACTCATAAACATATGCATACCTGCAGTAAATGAGCTTGCAGATTGATCCCAATCATTCCTTGCTCCATCCACCTTGTTGCATATTTTGGAAGGCAGCATCCCTCTTTTCCATTATGGGAGGGAAAAAAAATCTCAAGTGAACGTTCCTCCTTATTGCCAATGCACGGGAGCAGTAGGAGACGAAAGCCTAAACTAGTATGTGCCAACCTTTCCTGACACATGGGAGAAAATCTGACACCAAGGACTTTCCGTCTCACAGATGCAGCATCTGTAAAAAAAGTCAGAGCAATGCCAGAGTTCAGCAACTGATAAGTAACCCAAGGCACCTGCTGCAGACCAGGCAGAGGGGAGAGGGAACTGAATCCTAATCAAATCCCCTATTTTCTGGGCATAACCGTCCTTTCAATTCACATTTTGCCAGTCCCATGGTTGGCCAGCATGGCTGCCCCGAACACCTAGAATATCTCCTTTTAAAAAACATTTTTTTCTGTTACCCTATGCAAGGGTAATCAAACTTCACCTCACTCTCCAGGCTCCCACCCTCACTAAATGAGAAAGGACAAGAAAGAAAAGGATGACCAAGACCATGAGAATTAATGTATATGCAGGGAACTACAGGAATCCAAAATTACTGGAGGTCTGGGGAGGGATGAGAATGATGAGAACTGCAGAGATGCCTGAAGACAAAAAAAGGCGGGGGGGGCGGAGAAGGAGCAATCAGTGAAGGAAGAAAATCAGAAGTGCTTTGGGACATACAGGATGATAAAAAAACTTCAAAGAACAGAATCAAAAGAATAATTTAAAGATAATAGATACATGACATGTCAGAATATATATTCTCAAAACTTAAATTGTTCTGTGATTAAATTGATTAAAGCTCTGTGGTTTTGTAATCAAAAAGCCACATGAAACAAACACTAACGATAATTAGGGGGAAAAGAATCTCACAATCTGGTATTACATAAAATCAGTTGGACTCAGAATAAGCAAGTTGAACTTAAAATAATCAATTCCATAATGGTTGAACTATCACTTAAGAAGTGCAGGGTAAGTCAGGAAAAACTTCTTTACAGAACATTATTTCTATGAAGGTATGATACTTACAAAGCTTGATAATGTTTTGGGGATGCATTACTTCCCTATCCTAAGCATCAACTGCAAACAAGAGGATGTATGCTCTAGTCTTTGGGTTTTATGCAACCACCAAGACCAATATTACAGTGTTTGTAAATCAAAAGCAAGAGCGAAGTCCTTAACAGATTTAATGGAGGTTGTCACATTTAAGAAACAAAAGCACTGTTTAGGGTAGCATTTTTTTATTACATGCTTTTTGAAAGCGAGATAAGGGCGGCAAGAGGAAGCTTTTCACTTTGAGACATCACTTGTCATGAGAGGGCTTTCTCAAAACCAAAAGCTCGGAAGCATTTGTAGGAGTTCAGATTTCACTGATCTGAGTTGGAAGACTGCTCCATAGCTGAATCCTTACAACCAAGAGCATTTTATCCTCAGTTCTTTCAGCATTAATCCTGGGATTTTCTAACTGCATTGTGCCAGAACGACACACCTATGGGATAGTTCACAGTTCGACTCATTCTTTCCACTGCAAATGCCTACGCAAAACTTTTTCCTGCACAGTCCAAGAGGGGACAGTGCTATAAGCACTTGTAACTCTTTATTCCTTGGGTCCTTTCCATGTATGAATAATGGATAAATACTTAAATCTACTCTATATTTCTGTCCAAAAAAAAAAAAGCAGGCTGTTTGCACTCTTCCATGTTCAGTTCCTGCTAAACTGTGAAATAGGTAATATTCAGTTCACCTCAGTAAGATTTCTAGCCATGCTATTTAATACAAACTATAGATAAGTAACATATCACCTGCAGCGGAAAATGTGGCTATAACACCTAACTACAGCTTGGAATACTCATGCTCTAGAGATCACATATGGACTATTTTTAATTCCAGGTGACTAAAAACAAGAAGAACTGAACTTTTAAGTGAAGAACTACAAAAATGCAAGCTATGATAACCTATATTTATATTTTATTTCATTAAAATGTCTGCAGCCAAGTTCAGTTAGACTGAACTATCTAAGATTTTACAAAGATGAGAGAGTATGTGCAGTAATACAGATACCCAGTGAGTAACTTGGAAAGTAGAATATTCATGCAAGAAAGCTTTTTCCCCCATATGCAGGAAATGTGAATGTATCGTGCAATACTTCTGCTATTTTTCTGTAGTAAATTACATTTCACCAAATTTTTAAACTACTTTCTTAGTCATTGCACAGATCGAAGGAAAAACTGATCAGATACACCAATCCAAGCAGATTATATTCTGTTAATCCACTTAATTTAAACTGTACTTGGCCTGCTTTAAGAAGTGTAAATCACAGTAGCCCAATTAAGTGTTATGCCCATTTACATTAGCTGGAATCAGGCCTACAAACATTCCCTCTTTCGTAAGCCTCAGTAAGTTTGAACACATTCAAAAAATAACAATAGTGTTACACACAAGACCAGCTTCCCATATTCGAATCATTAAGTACAGAACTCAGTGGAGAAGACTCATTTCTTCTCCACAAGATGTAAAACTTCTGTTAATTTCTCTCCCCTTAGAAGACACAATTTCTAGGCTTCAACAATCTGCATCGGACTTAGGTTGTCAAACTGAAAGTAAAAGATTTCATTACTCGTTTCCCAAGAAGTAATGCATGAGGTTTACACTTAAAATGTGTTTTGGAAAGAGCAGGAACAAAAGCACAAGCCATCCACAACAGCAAGAAGACACACGATCACAATCTGTTGTGATACTGTATGGAGCCTGCTCATCCTGCCCCCACTACTGTCAGGACCGGAGGGGCAGGGGGGGACTTCACAACCATTTCTGTCCTAACAAGGACTGATTACAACATCGATTTTTCATGGGGCTACTTACATGAGTAAACATTAATCAATTTATGTTAGGGTTGCAAACTAAGATCAAAATAATTATTTGACAAATAAGGCTTGCTTGCAGCTGACTTACAGTCTACATCAGAAGTCATGAAGCACATTCAGTAGAAAGCTAAATCCTTTACTCTGTCAATACTGCTTTTTGTTTTCCAAATGACACGCAATCAGCTAAGACACTAAGTCAACAAGCTTTTCCTTTGGAAATGAAGTTCAGAAATATGACTTGTTCCAGGCTTCTCTCATTTCTGAGGTGTTTGGAAGACTAAACTCCTTGGCATCCACGCTTACTAAGATTGCTTCTATTCTGTTTAAAATGTTTAAAAACATTTTGTATGCGGTTAATCAATGCATATTTTAGGTAACAAAGCTTTGTTTAATATACAGATAGACAACACTGTCTTATGCATTGATAAAGGGATGTCATTAATTTAAAAATCACATTAATCTCAGTTAATGTCACAAAGTCACAAAAGTCTCCATGTATTAGAGCCTCACAAAAAACCTGAAATCACACAGAAGAAAGATTTGAGGAAAAGATATTTCTCTTTTTCCGGATTTAGTTCTTGAGAGTTAGTCAATGCTTGTGTTTAGTTCTCCCACAGTAGTCTCCCATTTGTTTGGGTGGATATTTATCAAAGCATTGCAAAGAAAAGCACTTACATGGTGATGATAACACAAACCTTGGAAAGGAGACACAATGAGGTGCACAAGACCTGAGGCTTACGTTTTCTTCCATGAACAGATTCAAAACAGACTGTGTCGCAAAAAGAACAGCAGTGTAGGAATTTACAGTAAGGAAAAAAAAACCCCGTAAGATCAAAACAAAGGCTTCTTTTGTGCCAACAAAAGAAACCCAGATGAAAGCAGGACACGTGGTAGTTCTCCCATTAAAATAAAAAGAAAAATTAAATACATGCATTAGTCCTCCTTATATTGACTTTATTTACCCGACTCACTTATAATCAAAAAATGTAATAGAAATAAATTCATCTACAAAAGAAACAAAACTTATTAGCTTTTTCCCCCCCCTTAATAAAGGGCTGTCTCTGTACAGCTAACAGAACTGATGACGCTTACACCAAGAGGTGTAGAACATACTACTTATCTCTGTAGTACCTCAAACTCTTTACAAACTGAAATAAGCATACTTGAAAAACCTCCTGACTTCATGTTCTTAGAGCCTTGGCAGTTAACTGTTCCAGTTAGTGATCTATCCTACCATGATGAGGCAAACATGTTTTAAGTTCAACAGAAGTCAAAACCAGACTTCTTTGTAGTGTATATAAGCCAAAACCTTTTACCTATTAACTTACCTTAGTTAGAAATCTGGCATTTAAGTTTATGCCTTTGCACACAGTCAGTATCAGTATTAAGAGGAAATGAAACAACTTAACATAAAAGCAAAGATCTCTTCCACAACAGTAAGTCAGTTTGTAAAAGACACACGATCTCACTGGAAATTAGTCTTTTCAAGACCACAAGGCAAAATTAACACAATACCCACCTCAAAACAGTAAACAAACAAAAAACATCCACCCAAATTCAGTTAAGGAGAATAAGGGTAAAATTTTAATCCAGCAATTAGTCCACCTCTTAGAACGTTGAGTCTGACAATTGGACTTTATTTACCTATTATAAAGGTATGCATAAATCAACTCCAGAAAAATCAGCCTTCCATAATTTGCAATATTCGGTATGTGTCAAACTATGCCTAAGGAGGAAAAAAACAAATTCCCCCCTCTCAAATAAAAAAGCCTACATCTTTGGTATCAGGAACAAAAAGACATCTAAACTGTTCAGTGTAACCAAACGTGCAACACTGAAACTAAGGCAAGAGTGGAAATTGCCGGAATTCTGCAGAACGTTAGGGAGCGTGACAATTTACAACTGCTGAGCAGCAGCACCACCACAGTATTTACAGTGGCTCTCTACATTAACGGATAGTTTCACAATGAAAAATATCCACCTGTCACACTTAACAGCCCAACATAATACATACTTACCCAAGTTCAGAGCAGGTTCATAACACACACTTACTCAAGTTAATAGAACGTGTTTATTAATGTTCAGCTAGGTCTAAGTTATATTTTGCTGGAAGTTATTTCACCAAATCACAGAATCATTAAGGTTGGAAATGACCTTTAAGACCATCAAGTCCAACCAAATTTCATCCTAAGAAAGTCAAAACACCTGTTAGGAAATGAAACAGAGAACTGGTATCATATCCACACACTCATCAAGATTATTAAGTGAACATTTGAGACAGAAACACCATGTGTAAGACAACCATGAACTCTGACATTTATTCTAGTTCTGATACGTTGCTACATGTATTTACAAGACCCTAACAGCATTTTGGAAAGATCAAGACATGACTCAACACGGCAGTATTCAAACCATAAGCTACTTATTACATGAAGTAGTGCATGTGTTTATTTTTTTTTTAATACAGACACACAAATATGAAACAATAATACTTAAGTTTTGCTTTCTGATAAATGACAGTGGCCTCTGTTTTTTCTCTAGATAAATAGCATACAGTTGGTGCTTTGGTGCTTATCCAAAAACATGCAGCACCATCTTTATGGCTACATCCGCACTGGTATGCGGAAAAAGCCAGGGAACAGATGCTGAAGCCATGCAGTACCACACACACGCTGATCTTAGCCATAGTCCATTTTGGGATAGTATCTGGTCCATGGCTTCCCCTGAGTTGCACCTCGTTTGGACTGCTGACACTGGCCAAAAGCATGTCAAGGAGACCGCTAACAATTAAACAGTGCCACAACCCCAGGACAGCATTCAAGTTCAGGCTCTAAGCCTGCTCAGACTTCAGGTACAGCCATAGTCTTACTAAACCCAATGAAACTTTGCAAGTCTCAGAAAGCCCAACACAGTTACATTTGTAATTTTCCTATGCGTATTTGGGAAATTATTTCTTTGACAACAATATTTATGTTCATGAAGACAGTGCAGGCATTTTTATTAGAGCAATGAATCAAGAAGCATAAATCGTGGGGTTTATGCAGCTATGGCTACATTTTAGAGAGATGAAAAGTTTACAATCTCTACTCTTTCTTATTTCTAGTGGGAGAAATAATTCTTTTATCAAACTATCAGCTTGAAACAGATTCAAATCAGTAATCTAGCAGAAGAATAACAAGATCAGCAAAGCAGAGTAGCTGTTTTTAAAATGCATCTTAAATGAAGAAAACACACAGCTTAACAAGCACACCTTCTGAAGCTGGAACACTGTAGCCTAGCACTATGAAGTTCACATGCTCTTGAGAAAGCAAAGTTAAGGAATCACACGCAGACGGGCATATGCCTTTTTGTGACAACCAAGATCCAAAGGGAGCTGCTGGTTTTCTAATTCTTTTACTGCTATTTTGCCAATACTCAGCATCTGTAATATCCAATTTAGTGAAGCCCTTGATATGGGCCACCTACTCAATGATCACTTTTGAGCATTCTTTCAGCAGAATCCTCACAGACCTCGCTGCTTCCCACCAGGCTGTAGCTGATCGACTCCACTCTGTCAGGCGCTGTGGGTTCAGCTGTCACATTCGCTCCTAGCAAACTCTTTTGTACTGTGGTGACTCTATCCAACAAGGTTCAGTCAATGTTTTCTTTTTTTAAAAGATGCTGCTGCTCATTCCTGGAAGAAAATGAATTTTACCGCTGCATGCTTTGGGCTCAACTAATTACAATACTAGCCTTCAGGGAATATTTAAACTAATGACATTGTATTTGTCAAGCACGGCAACTTTTAATCTGATTTTCCAAATGGATCCTAGCCAGTGGATCTTGGCCACCACAGCACTTAACAAAGCACTGTCCTCCATGCAATATTTAGGTGGGCTTATTATCAAAATGTCAATTTTTGTTGCCAAATGTCTTTCTATGGTGGTCAATACAAGATATATAGGCATACTGATAATGTTATTGAAGTTTTTATGACTAAAGTCCACAAGTCAAATTATATGTGTGTATATACAGCTTCACAAATGAAGAGGCACGCATCTGAACCAAAACACTGCCTGAACAACTCCCCAGTTTGTCTACTAATCTCATGATTTGTTATATGCCAGCATGAAGAAACACCAGCTCAACAGTACAGTTTTGGGTTTTCTAATTTCAACACCCTATTCTTTATTTTAAAGATTTTTTTATTTCCAGTGCAAATACAAAGAACAAAACCCCAAACTATTAATTATGTCACAATGACTCTTTAACCCCCCCCAAAGCAAACTGCTCAGATGACCCATCTATCATCCACTTTTGTGTACTTCCCTAATTCTAAAGGACAAATAATGTACTATTTCAACCACTAAGTTTGCCTTGACTGTATTAATTTGGTCTTTTGGACAAATAGTACTGGATTCACATTTCAATTGCAAATTCATTTCAATTATTACTGCTTCAATTATTGCTGCAGAACACACACAAGCTGTAATTGTGCCACATAGAAAGGTTGATAACTATACCTCAAAGAAAAGATCCTCTTTCAAAATTTTCTTTTCATCTTTCAAAACTATCTTTGAAGTTTAATAATTATCTATTTTTTTCAAAACTGCAAACTTCAGGGCAATTTATTAAGCAAATTATAAAATACAAGTATTATTGTCTGTTAAGCAACTGCTATCAGCACACCAGTCCTCCCCACAAATCATAAAAAAATACAGTTGTGACATAAGACTGTATAAATGTAACATAACACAAAATACTGGCACAATCAAGACAGCAGTCGTAACTGCCTACATCCAAACCAGATTTACCCTCAGTCACTTTCAGTTTTCTCCCCAGTACTATAGGGTATCATGAGAATAAGGAACAGCTCTGCACAAAAAGACAGAGAGATATGAAGGCTATGACTAGTCATCTGCCTCAAAATCAAAATTCATACATCCTGTCAGCAGAACTTGGAAACCTAACACCAACATTATCGAAACAAATAATAGGATTCCTAGGTGTTGGAAGGGATGGCTGAACACGTACACTTGTAAAGTGAGTGACTACATCTCAAACTAACAGTCCAGGGCTTGCACTTCCAGTGAGAATTAACAATCTGACTGCAGTCTTTTAACACGACTACTCAGAAGTTTTATCAAGGTGCTCAGAAGACAGTGTGGAACCACTGTGCTACTTTCACCAAGTATGCAATCAATTTTAAGAAAAGACACAGGATTCAAGCACTGATGTCTACATTTCTGTACAAATGTTAAAAAAAAAAGTGTTACTTGAACTCTTCTACAAGTACTACAGCCTTTTAGGATCACATCCTACTTGGCATCTCAGTCCAGGAAGAGGTGCTCTTGTAACACGTGTCCATGCTACACAAAGCTTTATCACCATTGTCAATCTCACTGCCAGAGAAACGGGCACTTTCAACCTTTTCTTCAACATCACTGATACTCCAACTGACCACAAACAAGTTGTTGCAGAGGAACATCACAGAGGCCCTGTATCACTGTCTATATAAACCATGCATAGTTTACTTCAATTTCAATGGAAATGACATGGAACTTTTCTTAGATACTGAACTCAAATATGAAAATAATTTTGTAACAATAATAGTTAATCCCATTCTCATCTTGCAAAGGGCCCCAATAAGATTAGATGAACACCTCCTGTACTGCCATTAGCTTCAAAGTGCCAAAACACAGGCTCACAACGTTGCCAGAGTACATCTCCTTTCCTTTTAGGTCAGAGGACTTCTATATAAAACGTTCAATTCAGTTCCACCTGTTGGGCAATGAAATTAATACTCTTCCTACTGGTATGTGAGTAACCTCACTCCAGCCTCTCCCCCTTTGTAATATAACCAAAAGATCAGCAACAGATGATGTGAAGACAAAGGCTATGACCATGCCATGCATGATGACAGCAGGATCAAAGAAAATTAGGCTCAGCTACTATGAAAAGCAACATTGTTGGATATGGTCTCAAACAAGGGCTTTTGAACACACCACTTCATTTGAAGCACATATTTACATCTCATTTTTAATGATTAAGTAACATGACTCGAATAGGTGTTTTGTCACCATCTCCCTTGTATCAGTACACAGTAGCCAATGGAGTAAATGCAATAGCCTAAACATCCTGTTTCTCTCTGACTAAAGAAGAGTTTTGGGGGAAAAAAAAAAAAAAACACCAACACCACAATGCTGAGTTGGATTAAAAAAGAAAAATGAAAAAGGAATTACACTTAATCATTCAAGAATGTAAACTGCAGATTGAGTCCCATATGCAGAAAGCCCCCTTATTTTGTAGCATACCGGTGCCTTAGCTGCAGTTTAAAGAATGTTGCCACATGGCGGGGGGGGAGTTAGTATTTTTTCAGTTAGGCATTACTATTTAATCTTATAAAGGGGGCAACGCAAAATTCATTCCATTTATTTCTTCTCAGGAGATCTGACAAAACAGTATATTGTTTCTGGCTGACAGCCACTGTACTATCATAGAGCTTCTTAAAGGCGTAATGTTGTGAATTCTACCAGGTTTGAAAAAGCACTGTAAGTGTAAAACAAACAGAAATGTCCATTAGCTAAATTGACTTTAAAGATACATAGCAAGATAGTTATTTACTATCTGTGTTACTATCGGTGTTTAAGGAAGGCAGAAGGTCCTTGCGGAGACGGGCAAATGCACCAAGCCAAACCAATTTCACGTTGCCAACAAGACTGAAAGACAGGCCACAAGTTTGCACTAGCATCGCCAGAAGGCTGTTAATAAAGACAGATGAACAGAAGGAAGGCTTTTCAACTACAATTCTGTTAAGCTAAACTACTACTAAGTATAACTTTAAGAATGGTCTCCAGTCAACCATATGAGCTCCGTGCAATCTCAGAGCTCATTTTAAGGTGGTATGTTTAAACTCCAGCATAAGATATAAATAAGGAAAGACAGATATACACATGCAGACTAGCATCTAACATCCATGGTGGTATCTCCAGTTGACATGAAAGCATCCACATTTTTGGAAATTCAGAGTCTGAACAGCAGTGGTGATCGAAAGGCACCATTAGGTTTGTTCCTTTCATATGCTAATAATGACATCATACCTTACACTGCAATCACACACTATCATCTTAAAAAGAGAGTTTTTCCATAGGAAGAAGGTTTTTTTAATGCATCCATGACAGACTTCTTTCTGCTCCTTAGTGCTGTGAATAATTACTATGGAAATATTTATAATGGTTTGACTTTTAAAAAAAAAATTAATGTAATTGTTGGGAAGAAAAAAAAAAATCTACAAAAGAAGTTTTGAGCATACAGGAAGTAGCCCTGGGCATTTCTGAAATGAAGCAAGGTAAGGCCCCTGCTGGGATTTCAGGCACAGGAAGTATTCACAGCTGAATCTCTTACAAAAATTCCAATGCAATGTACTGTAGTGCAAAGACTGCCTCACACAGCACCCCGGAAAAGAAAAAAAAAAAAGATATTATAAATACTCTCTCCATGCTCCTGACATATATCCAGTAACAAAATAAGAGAAAATAAGTTATGTAACTATTACTGCCTATGTACACCACAACCCATGTATTTTGACATCATACAGCCCCAAAAAGATTTTTTTTTATTTTAAATAGCCTCACAGTATCTAGTTAGATGCACAGAAGAGGTTGAGAAAAAAAAACACAAGTGTACTAAGAAAAAAAACAGACCTCCACATCAGCAAACAATCCACAGAATTGGTGAGAACAGGAATAATCCTATTTTTTTCTCCCCGCTGTCATTGTGCTGGTTTTTGTGCACACAAGAATAGAAACACACATTAAACCCCACTGTTTTGAAAACAACATGCTTGAAATCTGCAGTGGTCTCTCTTCGCCACTGACACTGCTGTATAAAATCTGGAGAATAACCTTATGCATAAATAACTAAGTGCGCTAAATGGCGAGCGAGAAAAAAAGAGGGGAGGAAATAAACGCGGCGCACCAAGTGCTGAATGCATTCTCCGGGCAGGAAACGAGTTATAATTAAACGGCCCAAAAGCGATTAAAATAAAGCCACGGGGAGTCCTGCGGGGCTCCGCAGCAGCCCGCCCCCCGAGCATCCCGCATGACAGGGCAGGCGAGGCGGGCGCTGGAGCGAAGGAGCGGATCCC
>NW_010523954.1:0-563 GCF_000687285.1 Phaethon lepturus
GTCACTTCTTGCCCGACAAGATCAAACAGACTGTGAGCGAGCTTGTTAGGCTTCCCATGTAAAGTCACGGGTAACGCAAAGCAAGCTCCTTAGGCTTCCCGTGGAAAGCACTGGTACCAGGTTAAATTGACCTCCTTGTGCCATCCTGAGGCCAAAAGACCGAGGAGCTAATTCGATGACTAGATATGGACAAAGGAAGCCCCAGGTTCAACTGGCGGACTGCGTGAGGAAGACTGTGGACGACCACCTGAGGGTGAAAAGACCCTAACCCTAATTTTACTGCGCATGCTTGGACTATGTCAGCAAATTCCGGGGACTCCTCACCGTGAGACTGCCCTTCTCGGGGGATCTGATGGCCACGTATGACTTTTCTGCATATGAACTGATGTGCTTTACTAACCCCTCGGAGCACCCGTGGTGGAGCGATCCCCAGCGCTGCCGTAAGGAACGCCCGCCTTCTAAAGCTTCAAACTAAGTGTTAGAGGGTTTTCTTGCCGCCTTTTCGGTAGCCCTTTGTATTTCAGCACTGCCATAAGGAATGCCCGCCTTCTAAAGCTTCAAAC
>NW_010523955.1:0-1785 GCF_000687285.1 Phaethon lepturus
GAGGTTTATTCCCGATTTCGGTGACACAGCTAGTGGTGAAAACTGTCCGAACACATATAGAAGCCCTTATTACTGCAGGAACATATACTGGTAGAGTAGATAATCGTGTTCCTCTCACCAATCCGAACTGGGATCCTAATGATCATATGGAATATAAACATTTGAAGTCACATCAAAAGTGGATAAAATTTGGACTCGAAAATGGAATTCCAAAATCAGTAAATTGGTCAAAAATTGTATGAGGTAAAACAAAGTCAGGATGAAACCCCCTCAGACTTTTTGGAATGGTTAAGGGAAGCCATGGGTAAAAGTACAACTTTAGATCCTACCTCAGATGTGGGATGACAACAATTAGTTTTGTTTTTAGGACAATCATCAGAGGATATAAGGAGAAAACTTCAAAAAATAAACGTGCAAGGAACAGATGTGAGAAATTTGGAGAAATTGCTGGAGACTGCTTGGCAAGTGTATTGGAATAGAAATGATCAGAGAGTAATGAGTAAAACACTTGCCAGTGCTACAGTGGCTGCTTTGCGCACCATTGGGGCCAGATAACCTCTGGGAACCCACCAGGAAACAACACTAATGGGAGGAGAGGACCCATGAGAAATAGCGTTAAGTGCCCCATCTAAGGGAAATCAAGCCCTCCCGAAAGATCAGTGTGCCTATTGTAAGCAAATGGGGCACTGGAAAAAGGAGCGCCTGAGACTGGGCAAGTTGGTGATGATTACTGACATGGAAAATAATTGACAGGGACCAGGGAAATCTTCCTTAACAGAGCCCTTGGTAAAAGTTGAGTTAGGGGAAAAAGAGAAACTTGTAGAATTTTTAGTTGATAGTGGGGCAACATTTTCAGTTTTAAATCAAGCTTTAAATCAACCTATGGATGATGATTTTGTAATGGTAAAGGAAGCTACTGGCCAAAGTGAAAAGGCGTACTTTTTAAAACCTCTTAAATTTAGATTGGGAAAATAACTGGGAATACACAAATTCTTATACATGCCTAACTCACCAAAACCTCTATTGGGGTGAGACTAAAAGCGGAGATAAAATTTGAGAAAGGAAAAGTAGAACTTCGAGTGAGGCATAACCAGCTGGGATAACCAGCTGGGATAACCAGACTTCTAAGTCTGGCCTTCATAGATACTCCTGTTAGCTCAGAATTACCTGAGGAAATCCAGAACCAAGTATATCCAGGGGTGTGGGCCTCAGAAATACCAGGAAAAGTGAAAAACGCCTTCCCAATAATAGACTCAAATCAGGGGCACAGTCTGTAAGATATAAGCAATATCCCCTCAGAATCGAAGATAGGGAAGGAATCCAATCAATAATCAACCGGTTTATCAAATATGGGCTACTAATGGAATGTGAATTGGAATATAACACTCCCATTTTACCTCTCAAAAGCCTGAGGGTAAAGCCTACAGATTGACACAAGACCGGCGGCCAATAAATAAGATAGTTGAAGATTTACACCCGGTAGTGGCAAACCCATACACCTTATTGACTAATTTAAAAGAAACCTATGAATAGTTCACAGTATTAGATCTGAAAGATGCATTCTTGTGCCTCACTTGGCCCCTGAAAGCTGTAATTTATTCACCTTTGAATAGGAAAACCCTGCTTCAGGACAAAAAACCCAGCTAACCTGGACAGTGCTACCCCAAGGATTTAAAAACAGCCCCACGATCTTTGGAAATCAATTAGCTAAAGAATTAGAGGCCTGGGAAAGACCTCTGGGAAATGGCATTCTCTTGCAGTATGTAGATGATATTTTGATAGCCA
>NW_010523956.1:0-374 GCF_000687285.1 Phaethon lepturus
CCCCCCCGTTAGAAGCACACTTGCACTAAGCTCGGTCATGCTGTCGCAAACATCCGAAGTGTCCTAAATCTTTAGTGTGATGTTCATCCAGTTCAAAAAGGAAGTTTTAAACAATACCCGCTTAACAAAAAAAAAAAAAATTTAGAAACTGACCCAAAACCTGAGTGTTCGACCAAGGTTGTTGGGTGGGTTTCTCTGTATTTGCACAAAAACCCTCTTTGCCGCTTGGGTCGT
Organism: Phaethon lepturus; assembly: GCF_000687285.1. Lineage (NCBI taxonomy): Eukaryota > Metazoa > Chordata > Aves > Phaethontiformes > Phaethontidae > Phaethon > Phaethon lepturus. The sequence goes on from NW_010523956.1 coordinate 235, forward strand.
ACGTACCCGCGGTTCGTTTGGCTTCCCAGAGCTTACAAGCCAGGCCGACTCCCCAGCCCCAGCAGCAGACATGCCGGGAGCCTCCGGGCTTCGCACCTCAGCTTTCGGCTCCCCCTTGGCCCGGGTGTACATGCCCCCGA
>NW_010523956.1:405-6470 GCF_000687285.1 Phaethon lepturus
ATGCCCAAGAGGGGAAGGCTGGGACAAAGCGCCAGGCAGCTGGGGCAGGTGCGGAGCACTGCATCACTCCCTTTGAGCCCACTCTGCGCCGTGTTACGGAGCCGGCGACCGCCTCTGCGGGGCTGGGGGACACGCGCGCCCTGGGTCTCTTCACTCTGAGGGGCACGGGGCGCAGGAGCAGGAACGCGAAGTTAAGTTACGGGCGAAATACTGGGAACGAAGGGTCTCGCTGTCCTGGGGGAATGGCTGCATTTCCACAGGCTGAGCAGCTCCCCGAGGGGACGCACTCTACTTTACGGCCATGGTTCCTTTCGTCCTTTGTGGAGAAGGCTGTGGGACAAGAGCTGTATGTAGCGCTATGAGAAACTGGGGGGATTTATCACAGAAATGATACGTCTTAAGCAAGAAAGCATGACCTCTAGATCATAGTGTTCGCATGAAGCAACGGTTTCCTCCCAAAATGATTACTGGTTTGGGAGTATTTGTCAGCGTTGGGACAAAAGGGGATTTCTGTCCACACATGGTCTGTCCTTCTGTTTCCGTTATTGTCAGTACTAGCTTGTCATGATTCAGTTTTGCCTGCAGTTATGCATATTTTCAGAAAAGAACATCTAGCATAAAAATTGCTAAAATCAAGAAGGATTTTAAAACTCGGAAGCTATCTTGCTGCTTCAGATATTTTACAGCTGATGTTTTAGCCACTTTTTCTTCTTTTCTCTCAGCTTGGACAAGAAAAAGGGCCTGTCTCACCCCATTTCTCATGTCTGTCTCTTGGTTGTGATTCTCATGTACCATCAAAAGTTACACACGGTGAAGTCCTGATTTTGAGTTTTGTACCTAGGCAATTGAAAATCTGTAGTTTTTAAAGAAATGTATTTTTGTATCTGCTTTAGTACTGACAGTTTAGTTTCTAGAGAAAACAGTGTTGCTGCATATCTGTTTGCTTATTTATATTGTATATTTTTGTCACCACATAAAGTCAAGATTAAACAGGGTATTTTGGGTTTGTTAATCATAATTTACATAATTACCATTTATATTAAGCTTCCTATTTTGTAAAACGAATTTGTACATTTGCTGCTAATCAATGATCAATATGAGGAGGCATAAGTTTGCTATTCATTGGATGAATCCTGACTTTTGCTAATTAATATATGGCACTTGTCTCATTGCAGAGGAATTAATACTTGGATGGCAGTTTGAAATAAATCAAGGAAGCCAAGATTTTGTATCATGTCTCTGTGACAACATAGCTATCTTTCCTCCAATACCAGAAAACAAAAATAAAGGGTAAATGCAATCCCTGTAAAGATCAGGTAACTCTAAGGTTCAAGATCAAAAGGTCTAGCCACAGACTCTAAATCCCCTAAGGAAGAATTAGACATTGTACGTCGTGATCTTCAACTGGATTTCCAATTATGAGGTGGCCAGCGGAGACACCTGTGACCAGGCTGCTGGAAAGAAAATGCAGTGATGCAAATGTGAAAGGATCTTGAGTCAGCCAGAGCTTCGAGTGGTATCTACCTATGCTTTTTCCTTATTGTAAACATCCCCAAATGACTACAGACCTTTGAATTTCAGAAGGTGGATTTTATTTGAATCATAATTAAAACAATACAGGTGGAAAGAGAAACCACAAATCTGCTGGATAAAACAGAGTAACATTACAAGGTCAGCGTGTGCACGTGCACATGTGTGTAGAGGGAGAGATACATGTCTAAATTTTGTTTAGACAAATTTTTTTTGTTTCCCACCTTTCTACGTATTCTTCACAGACCTTCTGAAGGTGCAGTCTTTTTCTACCAGCCTGAGCCAGGGCTCTGTATAGTTTGCTCCCTCCTCTTCCAAACAGTCACCAGTTTCTGCTCCTGCTGCAGAGCTATATCTCATCCTTTGAGAAGTCCTTCCCCCACCCCTGGTCTGCTTTGCAGCCTGCAGCAGAGCACTCTCTCCTCTACCCTCCTTCCACAAGGTTGTATTTATCCAGTGTAACAGCTAAAACAAGGCAAGCAGGCAACTTGCCTTCCTTCTGTCCCACTACAGCCTTTTAAGTGAACATAGATGGCTTTTAAAAGACCTTAACACACAGTAAAATACAAATGAACATCCGGATACTGCCTGTCAGAGGTACGCAGCACGAGGCACCACGGGCATTGCATCTGGAAAGACAGTCAGAGGCACGACAAGAACAGCATATGTGGTTGTCTCACCCTATTCTTCATTAGAGAAGATAAGGCCTTCTCAGAGAGAGGGAGAGAGCGCGCACACTTTTTCTTTGGTCATACTGAAAGAAATCAGCGTTCAGGAGCCCTGCGGAATCCTCAGCAGAGTCCGGGCTGTGGTCCTTCGGCCTTCGGTAGTATCACGGACTAGTGAGTCCCCTTCCCGGGGCAGGCAACCCAGATGGGCTGTGTAACTTGCTGACCTTGGGGTTCCTGAGTCCATCTCTAGCCTTTTCCAAAAAACAAAGCCTGAGCATGATCAAGTGAAGTTCACAGTTTTAAGCTCCCAAGTTCTTTTTACAAAAACATGAGGGGGAAATCCTTCACGCGCACACATTTTTCAGGAATGAAACATAACTTATGAGTTTTCATTTGGGGCTGATTTATTCTTCTTAACTCATCCCATTATTGGCATTTCTTAAAAAAACATTGTTGAATGAGTTAAGATGGTGTGTCAAGCTTAAATTTGAGTTTCATTATTGTTGAAACCTGAATGTTAAAATAACATCATTTTTTGTCTTTAATTTCCTCTTTTTTATTAAAAATAAAAAATATATGTTTGATGGAAGGTTATTGAAAGCATATTCTTTAACCCAAGGACCACCCGGACACAACATAAAAAATGTACTTAAGCAGTTTTAAAAAAAATGATACTAGGTATCTGAGCAGTTGGAATACCTCCACAGGAATTTTAGTTTTTCCAGTATATCATCACGTCAATATGGAGCTAGATGCATGATCATGAGATTACAGTGTAAGCACGTGAAGCAGCCAGTCCTTTGACTTCTTTATCTCTCTCTTTCGGACAAATTGAACCGTTTTCCAAATTTCATTTTTTCAACTTCAAGCCAATTTTAGTTATGGGAGAACAAAGGCAATTTTAACTTCCATGTTTTATTCACTTAACACTAATAAAGCTGAAAAATAGCAGTCTATTTGGTAATAGTAATCAAAATGGTCTTGCAAACCACGGGCATTGAAGTATGGTAATGAAAGTGCTGACAGATTCTTTACTGTAGTGATGGGAACAGTATTTCTGCCTTATCCGCACTGTAATCTGTAAATAACGCTTAGTTCTCTCAGTGAAGTGTGGAGAGTGATTTATCGTCATTGTTAGTGTGGACAGGCAAATAACATAACACACTTCTCAAAATAATGGTCTGTAAGTGAAATACAGTTTGTCACAAGACCAAGAATAATACTGTGGATTTCAGCCTCCTTCATCCAGGGATCTCAAAGCTCCTTGCTACCGTTAAATATTGCCTGCTTATTCCTGCCCCACAGATGAGGACACTGAGGAGCCAGCAGCTCAAGGATACAATTCTAACATTATTATTTTTGTTATAGAACTGTTTTTCTACTGATTGCAGTGGGAACTGAATTGGGTGTCATATGACTGGAAAACATCCACAGAAAAGCCCACCTTAACAGAAAACTTTTTCTTTGGGAGCTAAGGAGTTGTAATGGCCCTGAAGATTGTCGGTGGTCTGAATCCAGCTTTCATTGCAGAATCACACATTCAAATTCAGTTGATTCTTACTGAAAATTGTTCTCCAATGGTGGGCAGCTAATACTGTATATTAAGTAATACTGTATGCTACTAACACTGGCTAATACTGTGGTTTGAGGGTGAAGGTGAGTCTAAGGTACACAATTCCAAAATAACTTAATGTCCAAAGATCCTGTACAGATCTGTAAAGATCAAGCCCTGGATCCGTGGATCATACCGTCCTAGGAAATGATCTGTTAGATGTTCTAATGGTGATCCTACAGAGTTCACTTTCTGTGATGAGTTGACCTTGACTGGATGCCAGGTGCCCACCAAGCTGCTTTACAACTCCCCTCCTCAGCAGGACGGGAAGGGGAGAAAATAAGATGGAAAAAACCACATGGGTTGAGATAAAGGCAGTTAATAAAATAAAAGCGAAGGCTGCATGCGGAAGCAAAGGAAAACAAAAGATTTATTCTCTACTTCCCATCAGCAGCCGATGTCCAGCCACTTCCTAGGAAGCAGGGCTTCAGCATGCGTAGCAGTTGCTCTGGAAGACAAATGTTGTAATAAAAAATACAACCCCCTTCCTCCTTTCTCTTAGCTTTTATCACTGAGCAGACATCATGTGGTAAGGAATAACCCTTTCGTCAGTTTGGGTCAGCTCTGCTGGCTGTGTCCCCTCCCAAGATCTTGGCCACCCCCAGCCTACTTGGGGGGGAAAAGTTGGAGATACAGCCTGGATACTGTGCGAGCTCTGCCCAGCAGTAGGCAAAACACTGATGTGTTATCAACACCGTTCTAGCTGCCAGTACAAAGCACAGCACTATGAGGGCTGCTGTGGGGAAAATAAACTCCATCTCAGCCAAACTCAATACAATATCCACCACTTATTCCATGCCATTTGCATCATACTCAGGTCCCACATAATTTAATACATATACACCTATCTTCTAACCATCCCACTGCATTTAATTCTCATTACTGAAATCCCTTCTCACCAACACTTACAACTTAAACTACATACTTAAATCATCTTTATACCCAACATACAGAAAATTATACATTCTCATTAACTACTATCACCTGTCCTTTAACAGATAGATGTCTCTCTCCCATTCCATGGGCTTCCTCCACGCCCTTAGATGGTCATAAGAACAGGCTGTGGCTTGGGCTCCATCTGTCAGGATGGGTGCTCAGGACAGAAGCAGCAGTATGTTCACTTGTTGGGCACTAACACCATCTTGGCTTGGGACATCATTGCATTCATCTGGTTCCTTGTGAAGCTCACTCTTTGTTGGTTCAGGTCATTCCTATCCTACAACTCACATCACAGATTATTTTTCCCCAAGGTTAAATGTCTTGAGCCACACACTGGATCTCCCCATCCTTCTGCTTTACCCACCAAGTACACCCAGGTCCTTGAGCAAAGACAATCCCACGAATGGGTTTGCCTTTTCCCATGGGAGGAGCAATCCACACCGCCGTCCCCAGCCACTTCCCTGTGTGCACTACAGGGGCCTTATCTCCTCGCACAGTATGTAGGGTTTCATCTGGGCAGGACCAGAATGGTTAGCAGATCCTCTGGTGTTAAGCAGCCAAGTGGCTTCTGCTAAATTTGTATCCCAGTGCTTCCATGCCCCTTTGCCCACCACTCTTGACATAGTCTTTAACAGTCCATTGTATCTTTCAGTCTTTCCAGAGGCTTGTGAGTGATAGGGGATGTGATACACCCAGTCAGTCCTGTGTGTCTTGGCCCAGGAGTTTGTGAGGTTATTTCAGAAAGGAGTTCCACTGTCTGATTCAATTCTTTCTGGGGTACCATGTCACCACAAAATTTGCCTTTCAAGGCCTAAGATGGGTGTTTCGGGCAATGACATTGTTTACAGGCTACGTTTCTGGCCAATCAGCAGTTGCTTCCACTGTGGTGAGTATGTAGCGCTTGCCTTGGCATATTCATGGCAGTGGTCCAACAGTCAGTTTGCCAGGCCACGCATTATCAAAAACCCAGCCACTGCCCCCTGCTCCCAAGGAGACTTTACTCATGTGGCTCGCTTGATGGCAGCACATGTTTCACAGTCATGAGTGACCTGTGTGATAGCCTCCATGGTCAGGTCTGTGGTGGGCTGACCCTGGCTGGACACCACGTGCCCACCAAAGCTGCTATATCACTCTCCCTACTAAGCCGGACAGGGGAGAGAAGATATAATTAAAAGCTCATGGGTCGAGATAAGGACAGGGAGAGATTATTCAGCAGTTACCATCACAGGTGAAACAGACTTGACTTGGGGAAATTAGTTTAATTTATTGCCAATCAAAGCAGTATGAGAACTAAAACCAAATCTTAAAACACC
>NW_010523957.1:0-33654 GCF_000687285.1 Phaethon lepturus
CAGGCCGGGCCTCGCCGTGACGGGCCGTTTCAAACGGCAGTTTTTAACTCGCTTCAAACCCTGCAGGAGGAGCAACGCGCGGTGCCGCTTCGGGCTGGGTGAGAAGCCATGGTTTTGTTTCTGTCCCGCTCTTTTGCGTTTTTAATGACGGATCTCTGTCGTGCCGTCCAGTGTTGGCGAGGTGCGGGTGTCCTTCCAAGGCCAATGTCGAGGGCTGCAGACTTTTCTTTTGCGTAAAGCAAGCTAGTAATTCACCTTAATAATTTCAGAGCGCCGTTAAGTGCGGAGAAACAGTTCTTGTGTCAAAGTTTAAACATTATATTTTTTTTTAAATCTATCTCCGACTCAGTCATGTTTTATTAAAATGATTTTGGTGGCATTTCTGTTGCATGTTTTCCGATGTGGAAAAACAAATCAAAACCCACTTATCACATGAATCATTGTTAAAGTCAGCAGTAGTCCTCTGTGTAAAATCTGCCAGTAAAAGCTGGGAGGATGGGGATTAAACCTGGAGCACATTAAATTAGTTCCAGTCTATCCCGAGCAGGCTCTGCATTGCTTGCTTAGGCAGGCAAAACGGAAACAGGCAGTTTATAATAAGGCTGGTTTAAAAACTGTGGGGTTCATTTGAAAAAGATTTATATCCCCCACTTATATAAACATTACAAATGTGGGCGGCAAGCAGGAGGCAAATCTTTATCAAAATCTCTTTAAGAGCTTTTTCATTGTGAATAAAATGGACAGCATGTACTCTTGTTTGAAGATTCGCCAATATTTGTACAATAATCTTTTCTCAATGCTCTGACTAATTAAAATACGGCTCTGGGTAGAACAGCGAGACCACCAAGCAGTAATTTGTTGGGATCTGACAAAAGTGGCAATAACTGAGGTGGCAAAGGGGGATTATTTGGAGGCCGGAGAAAAGATTGTCTTGAGACAGGTCTAGGTTTTTTGTAGTGGTTATTAACAAAAAGTGAAATTTTAAAGAGAAAACAACTGTGTCTAGATTTATCTCCACCCACCCCCCTTCCCCGGTGCATGCTGCCGTTCTTAAACAGTAGCATAGAAATTTTGTGAGTTTTGTGATCTTTGCTAGGGCCTGCAGAACCGTCTGCTGGGAAAGGTTGGAATGGTTGCTCCAGTAAAACTAAGAAAGTTGTCTGGGACATGAGGGTCCCAGCTGACGGCTGGAGTAGCTACTCGTATTGTAACATTTGGGGGTAACTGAATTGTGATGATGTTATTTTGAAAATTTATGTTTAGAAGGATTAAACATACATTGGTGCAGTAAAAAAAATCTGTTTTTATTTTTAGTGTTAACACACAATTTTATTTCTAGCTGTTGCAATACCATTTTACTTTGTTCATTTAGGGTACATGTTAGAAGAGTTGTCCAAATCCTGGATTTAACAGAAAGTGCTTTTCATATTTCATTTTGATGTTAATAAACAGTGTCTAAAAGAGCTTTGTAATACTAGCCTGCCTTCCAAAGTAGGATCCAAGTCTCAGATAAATGACTTAAAGTATTTTGTGAGTTGTAACATATAACCAAGATCCTCTGGATTCTCTCATTCAAACTGTGGTTTCTCATACCTCTTCTTTTTTGCTGCCATTGTGTCTCCGTGCGGAATATCACTTATGCCGCGAGTGTCTGATTCTTGTGTCCTGAGAGCGGACTGACAAGCAGCGTGTTAGAAAATTGTGAGCTTTCTGTGCTGTGAAGGGGGTAAAATATTTTCTAGTAGCTGCCAGTGTGTTTCTGCTGTTATAGTGGTATGCATACACTGCAGTAGAAGACGTGTGGTAGAAGCTGGAAGCACTCCAACCTGAAGGTGTGGGGAGCTGGATAAGAGGAATAGAAATTATATCAAAGTGCTATATTTTCTGTCGTACAAGAGATATGTGCAATAGAGACTGTGAGGTAGATAGACATACCCATCCTTGGCTTTTGGAAAAGAAGTCAGTTAATAGTGAGTTCCATCCTGCGACAGCTTCACGACTATTGGTACTCAAACTAAATAGGCTGCAGCAGGCCTACAGAGTGTGCCTCTGCTGTATTGGCATCAACGTACCATGATTTGCAGTACATGTGGAGGCTGCAAAGGGAATTATGTGGTGCACTTACTCGTAACTGGGACTCAGCATCAGACTATCAGAGCACCTGAATTAACGCTTGGTAGCATGAGGAAGCTACCGCTGGTTGCAGGTGGAGAACAAGCAAGAAGCTTGCAGTCAGAGATGGAGGTGAGCGCCTCCGGAGTCTCAGTCTGGTGCCTTGACCACTGGGCCATGCCTCCTTTCTCTCCTACCAAAAAGCACAATGAGGAACTAGAAAATACCTTAGTACCTCACCGTCTAGCATATACAATGGAATTTGTGGCGTTTTTTGTTTGTTGGGTTTGTTTTGGGTCTTTTTAACATTGCACTTACAGCCACCTTTTTTTCACCCATTATTGAAATCTGAATTTTAAGTGTTATAACTCAGCACATTTTGGTATTCTCCTGGAATAATTTTAAAAAATACTTAATATAAAGATAACCTAAGACACATCTGGGCTTATTTTTAAGGCTGTTTTTTTTTTCTAGTTAAAATGGCACAGAATATACATTTCCACAGGTCTTCAGAGAAATCCTTTCTGCATGAAGCAGCTAGGAAATCTATATGGAAGTAACTGAAAACTTCTGAAGTCCTTAAATGTTTGGAATGACATGCATGATTTAAGTGTTTTTAGATATTGGGACCAGATGTCCTGTGCTCCAGTCAGCTCCCTTTGCACAAATGTGATATCATGAGGGACAGTTATGCTGACTCAGGCGTTCGGCTGAGTGGGAGGGAAATCCCAGGGGGACAGAAAGCCAGGATTGTTTTTCTAGTTGTAGCTTGTGCTGGACAAACGGACGGAGAGGAGCTGCATCAGGAGCAATCTCTGGCAGCCAGGATGCCCTCACATGGCCCTTGCAGCTGGCAGTGGGAGAGCAGCCCAACATCTTCTCCATCCAGAGCAAGGAACCAGCTGCAAAACCACTGCCAGTGCCACTCAGCACAGCCTGGTGCCTGGGGGGATGATGGAAGCACTGAAAGGAGGCGAAAAAGGAGAGGACTTGCTGCATGCAAGTTGTGGGAAGGGCACTGGGCCGATGGGCGTGGAGCATCATGACTGAAAAGCAGGTGTTGGGTATACTTTCTAATAACTGGTGTATAACTATATAAAGTTGTATACCCATGCACAGGCTGCCCAGCCGTCTATGCACCACTGCATATGAATACCAGCGTTGAGGATTCCTGCTTGGTTAAGGAGCTGAAGGAACAGTTCATAGGCAGTCGAGTTAAATTGTGCTTGAAAAGAGAACTGTTAGCTTCTAGAGCAGGAAGAGATTTCCAGGATGGGATGAGAAGATTAAAAGAAAAATGGGATTTCAGAATTTTCATCCCCTTGTGTTATCACAGTGGAAAAATAATTGCCATTTTACCTATATCCGAATTTCCCTTGATGTTTTATATTAGATGTATGATCAGTAGTCATTGCAGCTACTGTTCTTGCACATTTATATGGAAAAAAAACATGCATTCTTTACTTTAAAATATCACTGTTGTTTGCCATCTGCTGCTCTCCGAAAGATGATGACCTGATTAGTTTCTAATGGCAGTGGAAAACTGGACAGGAAAATTAAGGTTTTAACCTGGTGCGTTTCATAGGATGAAATGAGATGTAGTTGTATACTTATGCTTGTCTTATTCTTCCCAACCTAAAAAAAGGGAAGGAAGGTGTTCTTCCTTGTGCAAATCATGCCACAAGGAGCATCCTCCAGTGAAGATGTCCTGCCAACGAAAGATTCCTTCCACACACAAAAATGAATGAGGGGCTCATAAGTTACAAACTTACTCATGCGTGTGACATCTGCCTTTAATCACCATGAAAGCCTGAATCCTGTTTAAAGCATGGCGAGCCTTGTACAAGGGCTAGAAATGTCAGTACTCTATTGTGACAACATTTACTGTACTGATTAACAGCCATGGTGCTCTGCAGTGGACTGATAATCTGCCTTCGCTTGTCTTTGTGTTGCCGTTCTGTCTCCTTCCTGTGGTTCCAGCCGGGACTGTGGACAGAGCAGTGGGATCTTCTGTGCAAACCTCCCATGTCCATATATTTTTGCTTTGTGGTTTATGTTACATATTATGTCTTTGTCTATCTGCATAACAAGGTATAAAATATTTTAAAGACAATGTAAAATATTTCAAAGTTAGCTACTGTTTAAATTTGTATCTGTAAAACGCGGTAATGTGATCCAGTATCTAGTCTTATATGGCTGTTTCATGCAAGTTGACATTTTAAATGGCTTTCCAGCGTCTTGACTCATAGCAGTTTCAATTCATAGTATTTTGGTAAATTCCAGTGGTTTTTGGCAGGTATGTTTACCTTAGTGATAGATTTTCACTAAGATTCCTAGGTTGATTTTTTTAAGAAAGGGGACAGAAGAAAAGGAATGGGGCGAAAGGATGCTGCTTTGCTCAGATCTACATCCATTTCCATTGAAGTTGTTCACAAAAAGTTGAATCCCAGGGATGCTGTGAAATGGGGTATGTTTTAGCCAAATAGTACCCTTATTCAGCATATTTTATGTAATAATACGATCTCTTAAGCATCGCTAAAAGCTTTCAGGTGTGTGTTTGGCAGTAACTTAATTGCAAACATGATTTGTACGATGCTTTGGTGCAAAGTGGCATTGGTGCTTGTGGCAATGTATGATAGATTTCCTGATTGTCTGTTAGTATCAAACTTCTAGAGGCAGAAGTTGACTGGATTTGTTTAATGTTTGACAGTGAGGTAACACACACACAAAAAGTCAACAGCAACAAGAAAACACATTTCTTTCAAATGAACCCAAACAATCATGTTTGGTTTTAACCCATTAGGAACAGACTTCTTTTCCCATTTTGCCCTTGTCCCAGGCCATCCCATTCTTTCATTTCTGGTACCAATGGCCACCATGGACTGACCAAAAGTCAGGAGGTTTCCCTGCAACCCTGAGGAGTTTCTGGGACATCTGATGTTAGACTGACCTAGGAGTGAAGGATGATATAAAGGGCTGAGGGAGAAGAGGTACCTCAGAAGGCAAGGATGTGGAGGAAGAGGCACAAGATGGGGTTATTTTGACTGTCAGTCTCCTTTTATAACTTACTGCTGTGTGCCAGCCCTCACAGCATGTCCAGTATTTCAGTATGTGTTACCTTTATCCTTTCTGCTAATTACAAATTATTTTTCCCTCGCAGCTCACAATTCTTTTCACTGCAATTAAGCACTGTGCCAAACAGTGCTTTCTGCTTGTTTTCTGTCCTTTCACTCTCCAAAGTCTATCTGAAATACATATGCCACTGAGAGGATCTCCACTGACTTGAGAACTGGAAAAATCATAGTTTCAACTTCCTGTGTTTCTCTTGTGCCTTTCTTGACTAGATTCAAGAGCTGTCTCCTACTCTGAAATTTTCTTCTGCCTGAAGAGATGTACATAAACTGTTATTCTTCCTTTTGATAAGCCAGCTGTGTCACTCTGACGAAATCTACTCTTTCAGTTTTTTTGTAACACACTCCAAAATTATATGTAGCTGCTTAGAAATGTGGACACTGGAACTGCGCATGATACATCGGAGTTAATCCTGACAGTGCTACATACTGTAATAAACGTGCTCCCCTACTTCTTTCCCCTGGATACTGTATTTTATAGTTAGATTGGTCCTTTTGCCATGGCTTTGAGGTAAATATATCCACTCTGTATCCGATCAAAAATGTAGGTGAGCTAGTTTGCTTTTCCTAAGCATACTCAAAAGCAGCTGCCTACAGAAGATTAAGAGAAGAGGAAAAGTTTATGTGATACTCTTCCAGCTCTGACCATTTTGAGTTCTGGAACACATGTGTTTTCTGTGTATTTACTAATATTTCACGGAAATTTTTTCCTCTCTTGAGTTTTCCCATCATCTTTGTGAACCCAACTAGAATTTAGCAAGCACCAGAACCTTTGGCAAAGAGTTCCACATCTGAGCAAATTGCATGAAGAACTACCTCTGTTTGATTTGCCTTTTAAACTGGCTCTTACCAGCTTTGTTTATTGCCCTTTAGTTCTTGTGTTGGGACAGAGTAAGTAATTAATCCCTACCTGCCTTCTCTAGTCCACTTGTGATTTTTTAGACCCTTTATCCCCTCTGGGCCATCTGTTCTTCAAACGTGGAGGGTTACAGCTAGTGATCTAAGCAGGGATTCATGTCCTTTTCTTTGTCCAAAGCATATCTCAAATCTTTTTCAGTAACCATCTCCCGAGATAGAATCCCCTCCTTCTGCAGATATGGTCTGCACTATTGAATGACTGATTTGGTTGTAGTATATTTTGTTTGATTTATACCCCTTTTATTTGTTTTCTGTCCCTGTGGAGTCTTATCCTTTGCTTTGTAGTGACTGAACGCTTTCCCATTGTTCTCCTCAAAGCCGACGTTTTAACCTCCTCAGATATCATGTTATCCCCAGGCTCTTTTCTCAGTATCGAACCCCTACCATCTTCTGGCATTTTCCCCAATATTCCAAGGCTTATAAAAGCAACAAAACAACCTCAAAAAACCCCACACAAAAAATCCTGACATGCATAGCATGAAGCTCTTTCTCTGATGCATGTTTTACCTTGACTGTGCCTGTACTGCTTTTTCATTCTTCTGACACTATTTTTGCTGTGCTGATTCATGTTTATACTGAGCACGTCTGCAGAAGCCATCACAGCTAAAAGCATTTGACTGAGTAGGTTGGAAGTACTCCCTTTTTAACTTGCTGATGAGTCTCTTATGTCAGACATGCAGTGATTTAAGTAAAATTGCCCTTATCCTTGCAGAGCTTTGTCTAATAAAATCCAGACTTATTAAATATCCTTTTTTCAGTATCCTGTTGCTGCTGAGCCCCCATGAACCCATTAAAATATCTTAACACAGCTGTACACTTAGATGGTTTCCAAAGAGAGAGGGAAAAACTGGACTGTGTGATGTAATGATACATCACCAGACAGCATAACTCACTGGAATGAGGTGATTTCTCTACTGTGGAAGATTAGGTATCAGAGGGTTTATGAGAAGCTTTTTGTGATGGCATTTAAATTTTCTCAAAATGTATGTATAAGTCTTGCAGTTCTGACACAGTAACTGAATCTGCCTCTTGTAACACAAGAAAGAAAAATAACTGAAGAAGTTGCAAGATGTTTGGAAGGGGAAATTGCTGTCAAACAACTATGGTGCTCAGTAAAGACAGGAGGAAGGTGGTAAGAGGAAATCTTAATTATGTTGTTCAAAATATAATTTCTTTTTCTGTCCTAAGGAAGTTAGGTTAAAGAAAAATACTGGAATGTACTACTTTGGCTATGGGTTATAGGCGGAATCCAATTGCTTAGGTCATGATCATGGGCTAGGGAGTTATTGGCTGAAATAACTGTCCTGGGCTTTGCTTTTGTTATGTTTTTAGAAATGATAGGGCTTGAACAGCTTGTTTTAAATATTTTTGTTGTTATCACATCTTAGCTGTTAAGTGTCAGTGGTGTGTGTTTGGAATTGTGCAAGACACATGTTAAAAAAAAATCTCTGACCAGAAGAGCTTACAAATGTGGTGCTTTTTAAAAGCTTTATGTTGTAAGTAAATTTTTCTTGCCTTTGACTCATCATTATGTTTTACAGTAAGTGCTAACATCATGGATAGGGATTCAGCAGGTATAAGTTGGCAAAGAACTATTGATGTCTGCAGTGTCAACTGATAGACACCAATTAAGATTCTGGCTGTATGACAGTGTATTGACAAAGTCATCCAAAGAGCAGGTGATTATTTATATAATTTTCTTTTATATCTCTTGGCAAACTTAAACTCTAGTTCATGTAGGCTTCAAGCCAATGTTGTTGCATAAGGAAGCGGTCCAATCTTTGGCCTTCATGGCTAGTGTGTGTCTGTGGCCAAGCAGTAAACCTGAGCAGAGAACCAGTCTGGGTAAAACGATCTGTTTTAACGCACAGTCACAGAAACACTTCAGCAGACACAGAAGGAAGAGGCTGTTGTAGTCGGGAGAAGGCAAGAATGAAGGCCAGTTGGGGGAGCATGCAAGTAGGATGACTGTGAATCTGTGTCTTTGATAATGTGAGCCAGGTTAAAAATAGCCTTTAAAAGGCTTACTCATTTTCTTTTATTTGTTTTTTATTTATTTACATTAGAATTTTAAGACTCTGTCTACAAGGGCTGCCTGGAAATTGTGTCTGCAGTTTGAGGATATAGTTCCTGGGGCAATGCTCAGAGTGAGTGATAAATGCAGAAAAGGGGACAGGAGATAGAATTGGCTTGGTAGGGATATTTCTTTAAAGACAGAGGAGTCATTAAGAGTAATGACAGGGGAGACAGATCCTAGGTGCTTTTACTGTTTCCTGTGTCTCTCACTAGCAGTTTGGTTCTCTGCTATTTTCTTTATATGCATATTCTTGGTGGATTTCTGTATTGTCTATCAAGTGAATAGACAGACGCTACCATTAAAGAGAGGAAGATGCAAGTCTCTTGGTATTGACAGGGCTACTCATAAACCTGTTTTGGTCCCCAACAAAAGGCAATGTGATCTTTCTCCTTAACTTTAATGACTTTTGCTTCTTTTTTTTTACTGGAAGTGGCCATTTGCTGTCAGCATCTCACACCTCCACTCTCAAGCTGTGAGTTTGCTGGATGCTTCATCTGGTTTCCCCTAAGGCTAAATTTTACTCCTTCCCCGCACAGAGCGAGGCTGTGTCAGTCCTCCCCAGCTGGAAACATAAGTTTGAGACTAAAGCTTTTCTGGCATCCAAACTCACTTCCTGCAAAAGGAAGTGTACAGACGGTGGACTTCAGTTATCAAAATGATTTCATCCTCTTCTTAAGTAGCCTGCCTGAATAACTGGATGCTATATATTTTGACACTGACAGATTGAGGGTGAGAGTGTAGTACTTAGAAGACCTTCATTTTTTGTGTCATGTTTCGCGTTGGTTATTCTTCAATCATACCTTACAAATATGTAAAGAGAAGACAAAGAGAAGGTACGTTTTTATCAAAACCTGCCCAAGTCAAGAATTATAATGATTTCTAGAGCATGATATGGAAAAACATAATTTGTGTGGTAAGGTCGTACTTACAGATTTATTGTGTCAAAACACTAGTCACCCATAGGCCATTTAATGAAAACTAAATACATGAAGTGATTGTTTTGTTGGGAGTAGGGAGTACAGACATCTTTTTGCCCATATGGAAATTATGTGCAATCAACCCCAAATCTCAGGTGGCCAGACTGTGTAAGACAGCGAGTAACAGAACTGCAGCATTTGATTTATGGTCAGCAGAGCACTGCAGGCAGCTAAGATTCCTCCTTAGCTTGGCAGCACCTCTCATTTTTGCTAAGATGACTACTGCTGCAGAGATCTATTGCCATTGAAGGATCTGAGCTGGTTTTGCATACCTATGAGGTCCTCCCTTGGTGCTGTTGTCACTTTTATCAGCTAGAATAGTGTGCCTTTGTCTGGATAGTGGGAAAGCTAATGCGCTGCATGGCAAAATCACAAAACATCAAACCCAGGTAAAACCTGACAAATCAGATAGATCAACATTGGAAAGCTGCTTATCCCCCAACTCATGAACCCTCTGTTCCCACCTAAGTTACCAATATGAGGAACCTTCTATTAGATAGGGTGGTCCAGAAGTGCAGGGTAGCAAATGAACGACGGGCTTGTGAGTTTGCACTGATCCTTCTGCTAGTTTTGCCTGCAGCTGGGCTTTGGGGCTGTTTTTTAGTTTTGTTTTTCCCCAATAAAATTCCTCGCTGTTGTAAAGCTGTGTGGTTCCCATTCCAAAAAGTTCTGTTAACTCATGCGACCTCTGAAGGAATTAAACATGTTTTGCTTCCTAAACAGAAAGCCACTAGAATATTTACATAGTGAAGTAGTCCTTTAAGATTTATCTCCTCCTTCTTCCTGGATTTTAAAAGAAAATAAATTCCACTTGCTTGAAGTTGATTTCTGCTTTAATATTTTTAATGATGTGTTGAGGACAGTGGGCTGGAAGCACAGGGATTAGAGCGCTTGGTTCTCTTCTCAATTTTGTCAGGGACATGTGTTAATTCAAGTAAACTCTGACCCTCCTCTTCTCTTCCTCCCCAGCGCACTCTGTTTTCTATTGTGTAAAAGATGTCTAATGATAGCTATGGCTTTAGATTCTTACAGGTTTATTCAATACTGAAAATAATGACTTTCACAGAAATGCAAGACATTTTTTCTTGGGTTTATTACACTTCCTCTTAATTCCTGTAGATCATTTAAATCACGTTTAAATGTCACTTTTGAAGCACAGTATTGTGTTCAGTATTCAAAAACTGAAAAAAAATTTTTGTACTTTTTTTCAGTATCCTCCCATCTGCCAAAACTCAGGCCTTTTGCAAAAATCAGCAAATTGACGTCAGTTCATTTACCCTTAGGGATAGTAAATTACTGCACAGTTTAAGTTATAAAAATAAATAACTAAGGATGGTGGAGGAAAGAGGTGGAAAACAACAAAATTCTTTCACAAACTCTCCCTGGATTCTGAAGAATATATGATTATAGCATTAAAATGTCCAAACAATGCAACTGAGCAGAAGGCGTTAGAGCTTGGGCCTTAGCTGGTGCTGGATTAAACTGCCTTAATGTTTTTATACAGCCTTTGGAAAGCTCAGAATTGACCTGTTTTTATTATTTTTATTGGCTCCCTTGATAGTAGACGAATGGGGCTAACCTGAGGCCAACATAACCAGCAGGAAATTTGGGTCATGGGTAGTTACATTTTTAAAACTTGTGTTTTAGGGTTGTTCATTCAGGGTAATTGATTGATTGTTAGGCAGTGCAGGGAGCCCCTAAATCATCAGAGGTGGCCAGATAATGACAATCTGCCAGTGGATTTTGTTTGAGGCAAATTTCCCAGCTCCCTGCGGAGCCGTGCTCTGCAGTAAGGTTGTAAGTCTGCCCGCCCCCCCCCCTTTGTTTTGTTTTTTGTTTTTTAACACTTGCTCCAGTCCAACTGGCCTGTTTGGACAAAATAGCCTCTGAAACTTGGCAGTTGCATTTGAAGTCCTCTGTAGCGCCATTTCCCAAGAGATAAGGGAAAAACATTCCAGAGAAGTTCATACCCCAGAAAGACCCTACATGCGTTCTGAAGTTAATGGTTTATTGTGGCTCTTTAATTTTTTTTCTTCTTTCATTTTTACTTTGAAGATAAGAGGTGGCAATTGTTGCTTTAAGTTGTTGAGTTTTAGCCCTTCAGTAAATCACCCTGAAAGTTTAGACCCATTTTTTTTTATCATGTGTGTTTGAAAATTTGCCAGAGATGCTGTACACGTGTATTTCAGGAGATAGTGTCCTCAAGCAGGAGCTGTTGACGTACTATTTGTACGATCACGTGCATCTTCAGTGCTCCACGCATTTGGAAAATTTGTGCGTGCAAAATAGTGTATCCCTTTCAAGAACTCATCCTTGCTGTTACAGGAGTGTGCTACGGGATACTAAGAGAGTTTGTGTGTTGGGAGGAGAGAGGGGGAATAGATGATGTGCCAGTAGATGATGTGCAATAATACCTGGTGTAGGGCTTGCCTCTCCTTAAAAGTGAATTCAGATTAATGTAGATTGAATTTTGTCATCTATTCCAGAATAACTCCACATGGAGTTAATCTTTAGTTCTTGGATTTTTAGGACTGATTAGGCTTTTGTTTGTTGCAGGTGGCTTCTTCCTGGTAGCTGCATACCTCTGCATCCCTTGAAGTTTTGTCTTTTTCCATTTTAGGATCTGGATGATCTGGTATTTGTTGTTACTAGTGTACAGATGAGAATTGGTTTGTGTCACTTTTCAAGAAGAGAACAGGTAATACTGAACTGAGGCAGGGCTCAGTTAAAATTTGGGAACCAACAGCCTTGTCTTGAGGGTGGCCCAGCTGCCAGCGTATGCCAGACTGGTGCCAAACACCATAGACTTGCTTCCCAGGCAGAGCAGCGCCCGGCCTGCTGTGCGTGTGATTTAACACTCCCTGCCCAAACACACAGAGGGTGCCAACCCCTCCCAGATTTCTGAATGTTGCTTTTTGGCTCCCAAATGCTTTTGACCACTGTAGCTTTGTAATTTACTACTTCAAGTCCACAGTGTGCACTTACTGTTAGGTTTAGCATGTGGGAAGTTAGAAAATTCTTCTCTAAGGTATGTATTCGAATAGAAATATGGCATTTGACCACATTAAAGTCCCTTGAAAGATGGGTCCATGGCAAAACTTGTATGTCAGGAGCAGGGTGGTGCCCAAAGTCCGCAGAAATGTTGTTTCCTATAGCACAGGCTGGAAGAAAGATTCTTGAGAGCTTGAGTTATTTGTGCTGTCTTTATGATTGAGATCTGTAGTGGATCAGTGTAGGTATAAAAATTACAGTTTAGGAGATGCTTGTTAGTGTTTCTGAGATTGTCAAAGAACAACTAAAACAAAATACAACCAAATCCAGGACCCCCTGAAGTGTTGTATGGAATATGCCAGGCGGCGAAACTTTCAGCTTCTGTATTCCTGAAGTTTGACTCTGAAATCCCTGCCCAAGTTTCGGAAAAAACTACTCAGTTGTGAGAGGAGCTCAGAACTAAATTAATGTAGTTTAAAACAGTGATAAACCTAGTTGCATGGTTTTGTTATTGTATAAGCCTGTGTCTCTCTCTGGTTTGTTTATTTTGTGTTTTATTTACTTACTGTGAATCTATTTAAAGGGTATGTTATTGGTTGTGATGCCTAACTAGTCTGTTTGAAGTTACTGTAGTAACAACCAAGAATAAATGTTTGCAGACTTGCCGTATTGGACTATAGGAGATTCAGCTGTACACTATGACCTGACTCACAGGTTTTTACAGGGAGCTGTTTGGTGCTCACAGGGCAAGGGGCAGGGTATAGAGGGTGGTGTTGCAGAAGACCTCTTGGATGGATCCGACTGATGACTGACATCAAGTCAGGAAGGCCGTGCTTCTCTCCTCCCACACCTCCCTCCCTGCTCAGGAGCATTGTGATCTTCCTGCTTGCCTTGCACTGGTCCCACTTCTCACCTGGTCCCACTGCTGAGCTGCAAACTAACCCACAGCAGAAAACTAGTGTGTGGATACGCAGGTGTGTGTGCGCACAGCAAGGGTGGCAGGTTGCTGCTACGATTAGCTACTCCACTGTCCTGAGTGGCAGAGACCTGCACAGTGGGTCTAAACCCCAGCCCTGGTGTTACGTGATGCAGATGTCAGCATGGCCCTTCAGGGGATTCATGTCTGAAGTCTCCTTTTTACAGCCACAGGAAAGCTGTATGGACACCTCTCCTACAAAGATGAGAAGAAGCAAGTGCCATTTCAGCTACTGAGGACCTAGGACATGGAGCATACTCTGCTTCCCCCTCCTTTTCTCTGCCAGCCTCCTCTCCTCATATACACGTTATGATCATCTTTCAGCTTCATGGTCACATACTTCTCCCCGCTTCCACATGGCTTTTGCCTTACCTCACAGCATGGATATGCTGTGGGAATGAGCCTGACCTGCCTAGCAAAGAAGGCTTTTTTGACGTGGAAGACCCCTGTTACGTGGCTTGCAGAAGGTGGCAAGTGTGCTGTGAAGGAGGCAGAGGGAGAAGAGGGTCAGGGCACATGCCAGGCAGGTGATTGCTGCCCTGTCCTTGCTCCTTGTTGTACAGCTCCTCTGGGAAACCCTGCCGGTCACTTAAATCACATGCTTCACAGGTGGTTCCCTCTGTTTCTAATTTTCTGGGTTTCTGACCTGAAGGCATAAGGTCAGGCTCGCAGATGCGCAGAGAGCTTGCAATAGCAATTAAAGTCAATGGGAGCTGGGCTCTGAACTCCCTGCTCAGCTACAAAATCAGGCCCAAGGAGGAGGACCAGAATTTAGAGGAAGTGTTTGACCTTGTGTTTTGTACCATTTTTACCCATACCATGAAGGCTGATGCTCCTGTCCTCTCATCTTACTTGTACATGGAGAAGATCTAATCATCAGGCTTTTCAAGTGCTAAGAGTGCCTAGGAAAAAACTTGTAGGAAACTAATAAATTTGCTATTTCAGCAGCAAAGAAGTCACAGTATGATGTGTTGACAAATAAGAATGCAAATATTGAACAATGTTTCATTAAATGAGCACTGCTGTAATGAGAAATAACTTGTGAGTGCAGGCAGGAGTATGTCTGATGACAACTGATAAGCACTACGGGGGCAATCTGACACAATCTTCCTTCTGTTTTTCAGACTATTGGCGAGTCAGAAATGCCCAGTGTTTTGAACCAGTTATTGCCAATGATAAAGTCTTCCAGTGAGAGGACGAAAGATGATTATACCTGTGAGGACTTCCTGGTCTTGCTGATATACATGTATTCTGTGGTTGGAGAAATCAAAAGTGGAAAAGAGCTGGACGCAGCTGAAGAAGAGGTGAAAAAGGCTCTAGTTAAGGCCGTTTGTGATGAGCCAGAGCCATCTCCTTTGTTGCAGAAAATAACAGGTAAGATTCTGCTTGTGTGGTGAGAAATTGGATGGCTGGGAACGCAGGAACTGAGAGGAACATATAAAAGTGACTTGGCTCATCTGTGGCTCTGAGGGTACGTAAGTAAGCACAAGGATTTCCTGTAGATTTGTTCATATATGCCAAATGCTGACAGGCTGTCCTTGAAGAGTGCTGAGTTTGATGAAAGCTCTACAAGTTGTTCTTTTTGTTAAAGATTGGCTAAGTTTGTGTGTTTTCATAAGGTAATCTTTTCCACAATTTCTTTCATTGATCAGTGTAAAGTTGACCTCGGGAAGTCAAAATTAATTCTGGAAACATGTTCAGTGAACCACAGTTGCTTTGTGAATATGAGGAGCTGGCCTGTCTGGCATAAAAGAAGAAATGTGTCTAAAACCAACATTTGAGCTTTTTGCTGAAACGACATGAATATTAGCCTTTAAAAATAGCACACTAAGCCTTTTTTAGATGAGTGCTTGTAGAGTAGGAAAGCCCTAAACCTCTTGTTGCTGGTGTCACATTTTAGAAAAAAATAATAGTTAAAAACATTTGTTAAAATGAATGAACTATTGCTCAAGGGTAGTGTATCTGAATGGCAGAAGGGATCTCGCTTCCTGCTGTCAGTTTTCTTCGTATTTACTAATAGTGAGCAGGTCGTTGACCAGGTCATCTTTGAGGTAGGGAGCATATGAGCATAAATCAAGATGTTGTGAAGATCTTACAGTTAAAAGCCTTTGCCAAGAATGGGCCTAAGTGGGGAGTCTCAAGGGCAGTGGAATAATACTGCTGTTGGTTGTTCTGATACTGTTCCCTGTGGATGCTTCTTCCAAATACAGGTGTGGTCTGACCAGTCTGCTGTTGCTTTGACTGTAAAATACTTCAATGGTTAAAAGACTCCTACTGTAGGAATGGACATGTTCAGTCATATTTGCACTGTGCTGTTAATACTCCTGGCCATGGTGCCCGCGGTGTTCCAGGTTTCTTGTAGACTTTTGCTCTTCTGTTTTTCAATATGTACTGCACATGTTGTCCACCATATGGTGCTTCCTTTACTATTTCAGTGGTGTCTTCTGCCGGATATGGTACAGTCCAACCCCTCATTTCTAAACCCACATTTCCATATTTTGCCTTTTCTCCTCTGATTGCCAGTGTTTTGAATCACAGTTTTATCAGTCACTCTTCATTGTCCCTAAGAAAAGTATGGGAAGATTTGAAGTCTCTTAAACTTTCAGTAAAATACCAAAGAGAAGCCAGGGACCTTGCAACCTTCCATTGCTGTATCTGTGTATTTAGCACAACTATGTCAGTGCTTTTTGCACAAGTATGTGATAGTGTTCCCGCTTGCTTGCATACTTGTTTATCAGCACTCTTTGTTTTTACCTCTTTATTTAGAGTGACAATTCTTTTGACTTATTCATAAAAGAGGAAAAAAATATGATTAAAATTTACTGTCATGACCAAAAATAAGAACTGTCTTGGGAGGAAAGTGTAAAGTGGAATTTCCAGGACTTTGGTAGTTCTCAAGCCTTTATTCATGCAACAGATTGCTTTCTCAGCATTAGTGGAATTTGCTGAATTTGTAATGTGCTGTATTTGCTGAAGAGTTGATTTGGGAAGACTGAGAAAACATGCACAGCCTTAGACCTGCTCTTCCTTGACCTGTATTTTGCAAGACCTGTGTTCTACGTCCTGCTTCCCTCTGAATCTTGGGTACCTTGCTCGCTGCTTGAGAGGCAAAGCAAGTCAGAACCCTAGGAGCACCTGCAAGCTGTCTTTCAAAGGCACAGCAGGAGGACTTTCTTTGTAGCAGGGCTGAAAACCAGGGAACAGATGGCAGCGCCGGTTTCCCCTTTTGGTGCAATGCCGAGACATCTTCTGCTTCCAGCAGAACACAGTATGAACTACAGACCGGCTAGTCCTTTTAGCAGGTGCAGGTTGGCCTGTTTTCACCAGATCAACCTGGCTCTGCAAGTTAGCAACAGCCATGGGTCTGGACTGGTCATGGTCCAGACCTACAGCGTACTGCCCTCATTTTACTTTAAGTCAGAAACAAGAGAAAACCTTTTTTGCTCTTCAATAGCCACAGAAGTTAATTAGACTAAAATAAATTTCAGTAGTTCTTGGAATCTCTTATTCATGATCAGAACAAAGCAAAATACTCTTTTATTTTGAGGTTTCCATCAAGGTAAATGATAGAAAGATTGTTAAACTGGATGTGTCAGTAGAGAAGAGTAAGCCAGTACTGTCTAGCTTCAAGACACTGCCAGCTGGCTCCTTCCTCACCTCTAGGTTCCCATGAGGGACCTCAGTTCCTGAATATTCAATATCTACTCTGCAGTAAATCTGCTCTTATTAAGGAGCTTAACCTGCAAAGCTGCAGGTTTAAGTTTCAAACCCTGCTAGCGATGCATGGTTGGACAGTTTTGGTTATAGCAACAGGTAACAAAGTTCACTGTTGCCTTTAAAAAGGCATACAAGAAGTTATACTATGTAGGCTGCAAAGCTAAGCATTTCAAAGTTGAGAAATGCCAGTAACTCAGTTTCCCATGCAATCACCGTTTGACTCCTATGTGCACTGTAGCACAGTCTTCAATTTCATGATTATATAGTGTATTTTCTGAGCCATGGCTGCACTCAGTGTATGGACTGAACAACAGAGAACCAGAAAAATACAGCTTCAGTTATTCTTACACATGATGAATAAGTACTAATAAAGTAAGTGAGACTCTCCATATGATATTCAGTGAGTAACTTTCTCTGAGTCTCAGTTTGCAGTCCATGAAGTGGGCTGGCACTCTCAGCTTTGTGTGACTCATTTTGGAACTCAAAGAAGAAAAGCATTAAATTACATTTTCGGCTATTAAGTGATTACCTTTCTTTGAACAGAGAGGACTTTGTGCTCTGCTTGCCAATACACCTGGTACCTGATGTTTTGGTTTTAGTTTGGACCCAACACTGTACTAAGGCTGTTTGGTTGATTTAGGCTGAAATTAAAAGGCATATCTCAGGCTGTGGCTCTGAACTGCTGCCTAAGCCTTTTGCTTTCCTCTTTGCAAAGCATGGAAGTTGTGCAAACTTGACAGATACACGTTTTTGTTGGTTTTATTTGTTCCCATGGAGTCACTTGAGAAATAAAATGCAAACCCCTTGTAAAACTTTATAAAACTTGACTTTTGAGTTCAAGTCACCAGTCAAAGTAATAGCTGGGTTTATATGAGCTATCTTTTATTCCTATTATACTTGTTAAATGTAAGCTTACTTACGAACGCCTGAGTCTATGCTTGTAGGAAGTCTCCAGTGATGTGACTACCTTGCAGAACTAGCGCAAACCTCCCTGAAAAGATACAGCTCATCAGTGCTTGGGGGGTATTTATGCTATGTCTGGTTTTTGGTGATATCTAGTGAAACTGGATTAGTACTTGCAGTAGTGGAAAAGAAGGCAATTCTTGGAGATGTTAGTCTATCCGTCCAGTTGGCCACACTGGATTTCCCTGATGTAGCCTAGATGATCACAGCCCTCTGCACAATACGTTAATATGCAGCACTTGCGTAAACTTATATTGTGAAAGAAGCATAAGCACTCACAATTTCCTGGCTGTTGAGTGTTAGGCTTCTCAGCCTTATTGTTGTCTGAACATTTGTTTTCCAAAATATTTGTACAATAGCATTCTGCATTTATCTAACACCTTGTTTCATTGAAGCACTAAAAATACCGTGGAACTGTTAATTAAAATGAAAAAGCAACACGTTAATCACTCAATGAGATTTAAGAAATATGATACAATTTTTTTGCATGCATAATAATATAGAAGTATATTAGTGGTGTTGTGTTTGATGGAACTGTTAAATAATACGTGTTGTGGTAGACTATCTTAATGCCTTGGGTAATAAAACTGAATGTAACAGTTCCAGGATTTCTCCTGAGTGTAATTTACCACAGACATATGTTCTTCATCACCGTTTCCAGCAGAATGTTACAAATTGAAGGGGAAACAGAATAGACCAAAACATAATGGAAAATTATGGTTTTCAACAGAATGTTCGGTTTGTGGGCATTGGTGAGGGGGTGTCTTTTTGGCAGCTGTTTAAAAAGAAAAAAAAGCTGTAAAATATCGTATTTATTTTATCATCTTATCTGTTCATCTAGTTTTGTAAATGTCCATGTAGAGCTGTGTACAGCCACAAATGTATGCAAAAGTAATGCTAATAGAGCCGCGAAGCATTTAAAAATCTATTTTTTCAGCTGCACCCTTCTCTCCTTGTCATCTGCAAATCTCTGTGGGAGCTTTGTAGAGCAGATCTGGCTCTGATGGTGTGCTCCGGCGGCCAGCCCTGGGCTGCGGGGCAGCTGACTGCACTGCCCGTGTGCAGCAACTCTCAGCTGGTAGGGCTGTAGGTATCAGAGCATAGGTGTGGCAGGAACCTTCTTGTGCCAAGAACTGCTGTTTTATCAGCTTCTGAAAACTGAAATTTTACCTTGCTTTTTCTAAATTCCGTGTGTGGAAGCCTAGGCATTGCCGTATTGGGTTAGACACATGGTGTCTTGGCTGCTTCTGATTGTCTTCAGCACACAATTCTTGGGGGAGATGTTGCACATTAAGGAAGTTACACGCTAATGAAGGTATCATTACCTTACTGCTAGCGTGGCCTAAGTGTCATGAATCCTAAAACTGATCCTGGTTTTGCAGTAAGCATTTACATTCCTAGACAGGGACAGCCAGTTCCCTTGCAGGACAGACACGCTTGCTTTAATTTGGCTGTGGTCTTGGCTTCACTGCAGGTTTGGAGCAACGATTTCCCAAACCTGTTTTATTATGTAGGTAGGTATGAAATTAGGTCCTTGACTGAGGTTATAGTGTAGCCCCTTGAGACTGGATTGAATGTACCACCTGCCCTGTGTAGGAGAGGGATTCCCCAGCTTCACAGTGGAGGTGTAGCTCAGGTATCTGCTAGTGATTCCCCCTGCAAGCCCCTATTCATGCAGGTCAGGAAAATATTGTGAAACTGCCATTGTTTAAGACCATAAAATCCAAGAGTAAATACTGAGTGATTTTAAATTTTCCCTGCTTTTATCAAGAGTATTTTCTATAAAGTTAATAAAGTTTCCAGTAGTTCAGTCAAAGGCTAGCCCTATCCCTCCCTTGAATAATAGCTTGTTTCAAAGTAATGCATGAGTTTCACAACAGAACCAATGGAAAAAAAAAGTCATGACTTGAAGAAAACATTCGCACTTTATTTATTTTATTTTGCTGCTTATTGAGAGTGTAATCCTTACTGCAAAGAGACTTTTTTCACATGGTCTTAAAATCAAAACACATTATTAATGGCGACATGTACACATATTAGAGAAGGGTTAATCTGGTATTTCTATGTAGTGTAGGTATTTATGCTGAGAACTATAACTGGCTATATTTATCCAAAAGCTGGAACCAAATTGTTTCTTGCTACCATTTAGGGAGATAATAGAAAAATCAAAGTTAAATATTGTCCCTTCTGGGTTTTCAAAGATTATATAAGAAATTCAAAGTTCTTTATTTTGAATATTTAGAGAAATCTGAACAAGCTGCGCTGTCTTCAAGGCCTTCTCAAGAGCTTCTCTTGCCTGTTCAATGCTTCAGGAGCTCTGCATTTGCATTGTCTGCAGAAAAAGTAGAAGCCCTGTGTTAGCAATGCTGGGCCCTGCTGGGGCCGTCCTGCATGCCTGGCTACAGTACTCGGAGTCACCCCTTGATTCCAGGCGTGCGTGGGAGTCTGGCTGTCAGTAGGTTTCGTAGATAGGGATCAGCTCCTCACCAGAGCAAAGGTTTATAAGCCAAACTGTTTATGTTAAAAGTTCATAGAGTGGGTTACAGAGAGTGGGGGAATGCCTCAATACATGAAATAGCTAAATATTTTGAATGTCCAGACAGGCTTCTCTCTGAAATACTGATTAGCTTCTTCTAGTCCCTGATGCTAAAGAGTTGGTTTCATGCCTAATGTTAGTGAGACAGCTTTGCACTCCAACTTGAATTGGGAAGAAGACCTCTTCCCACTAGGTTAGGCTGTTGTGTGTGCATGATTATAGGCTGTGTTGTTTGGGGAATCTGCTCTGTCCTGTAGCCTGCAAGTCGTAACTGCTGCTCTGTAATGAAGGCAAATGACAGAAATGCCACTCAGTATGGTCTGTGTAGAGCTCAATCTGCTGTGCTACAGAGAGGAGTTGCAAATGCTGGGGTGACGTAGCTGTGCAAACGTCAGGGCTGCTGGCCATCATCATGGATGCATTAAAAGGATTAAAAGCTTTGTCATAGGATGGCTCCAATCAAATGATAAAAAAAGAAAGTCATCGCAGATTATGGCAATGTTTCATTCTCTCTCTCCCATGCTCCCTGTGTCTCCCTCAGTAACGAGGAGGTGGTCCTTGCCCCACAGAGCCCTCCTGGGCTGATCTGCAGGTAAGGTGCAGTTGGAATGAGTTTTCCCTTTTGCGTTGGATAACAAAATGTAGTCTCTGTTGATAGAGCTAAATAGCTTCATCCTGCCACATTGCAGACATTATTACTGCAGCCAGAGGAAACCCAGACTATTTTCTACCCAATTCTGAAAGGGGAGTTGGATATTCAGGAGGCTTTTTTCCCCGTTGCCCCAGCTGATTTTATAGACGCCTAAAATACTCCTCTCTCTGGCAGCAGGTGTGTGTAAAATGACCTCCAGCAGTCCCAGAGGTTGATGGATCTGATGTTTGCCCTGTCAGGAGCACCGGGAAGGCGTGAGCAAAGCTGCTGCCTGGCCATGGCATAACGAGCTCCTGCAGTTTAATTAACCCTGAGATGCTGCCACTGCTGCAACACTTCAGTCTTTGCTTCATGGTAACAGAGCTATTGGTGAAAAAAGATCATTTCACATGTACCAAGATATTCATCTGAATTGCACAACAGTCAGAAGGACTCATGGGGATTGTTGTGGCCTCTCTGCAAAAACAGGGAGAAATTGGGTATGCACTGAAGCAATGACCTGCTCTGCTTTAGCCACTGACTCTGCAGGCACAGAGTATGTGTCCTAATTTTTGTCAGCTCTTCTTAGGACCCTTGAGCTCTCCAAGACCTCTCACCTTTCTGCTGTGACCTTTCTAAAAGCTTTTTCCCATTTCTGTTCAAAATCTGTGGATGGCAATGGGGAGACTGCTGATTTTGGCAAGCCAAATCAGCAGTCACTGACTTCAGGCTTTGTGTCCATGCCTGGGTGGATTCCTGGGCTATTTCTCAGCTGGGAAACACGGAGGGTTTTCTAAGTGAATTGTTTGGGAGACAAAGTGCAGTAGTGTTCTGGATTAATCTAAATTTGCATATGCATATTTTTGGTAGGTCTTAAAAATATGAGGCATATCTTAAAAATCAGTCTTAAAAAGCTGTTGTCCTAAAGGTGAGAAAATCAGGCTGCTTTGTACACATGCAGGGATATTTTGTTTGGATGTACATTAAAATGTATGGTAGAAGATAATCCCAATGGAAGTCCAGTGGCGTTGGGGATTTTTTTTTTTTTAAACTTTCATATGTTGTCTGTTTATTTTGTCTTCAGCACCTGGTCTCAGTTGGCTCTAAACTGGATAGTAATTTTCATTGAAGTGTTTATAACATGAAGTCTTTTTTTTTCTTTTTTAACATGAGACATATGCCTGCAGCTCTGCAGGCTGCTGTCTCGCTGCCAACTTAGCAGGCCAGCCAACTGCAACAGGAAACTGATATGGTGCAATTCTCATTAATGATTTGTATTCTTTTTCAGCACGCAAATTCAATAGCATTTAGAAGATGCTTCTAACATCAAATATCTCTCTGATTTAAGCATAAAATGAAAACAGAAGCTGCTTTAGAATTAGGCAACTTTTTAAAAGGTACTTTTATATGTATGTGGCATGGTTAAATCCTTTTTTTCTCCTTTCCATACAAGTTACTTCCTTGCAAAGTGACTTCCTACTACAATTTTGTTTTCAATAACATCTAAATACTGTCAGGTACTAAAGAAGTTCCAAAGCACTACCTTATTTAAATGACTACTTTCTCACAAATCTTTTCATGTCTACTCAAACCCTTACTGTAAACCGAAGAGATCTCTAATGGTCTTGAATTTTAAATCAACAAGGAGAAGGTGCTCTCGTAGTCCCTTTCTCCCCATTGGTTCTTGTTTAGATTTAAATTTTATAGTTCAGTAAATGTCACCTCTGGTGGTTAAAGTTCAGGTCAAGTTACATTTTGCTGTGACCCTCCTGCTCGCTTTTGCAGACACTGGGACTGTGGTCTGTCAAGACAAGAAAGTTCACAGATCATAGCCTAAGGATTTTTTTTTCCCCCTTTTCTTTCTTGGCTATCCTTTCGTCAGGCAAGGAACATAATGTTTGTAAAATTGGATTGAAGGAGCTCTGTTAATTGAGAATTTTGTGTAAATAACAGTGATGTTTGTGCCGTACACAATTTTAGAAAGCATTATGCATCTCTGAGGCTAGTTTAGAACCAGATGCCTGATTCTTTTTTGATTTCCCACTTTATTCATTAAAATAAATATTATTGTGAAAGTAGTTGCCTGATGAGACGTGCCAAGAGTCAGTCATAGCCTATGAGACACATTTATTTAATGAAAAACAATACAAATATGTATTTGACTTGCATGGACTTGTGTTAATGTGGGGAATGTGCAAATATAATGTGTGAATGTTCCTGGTTTATTAAAATCTCATTCTTCAGGCTTTTGTTTCTGGTGCTGTCTGTGCATATTTGTTTTACAAATCTGTGTACACTATGTGTATTGATGTAGCCCCCAAGACTTTAAAAAAAATAATAGAGGGAATGATAGGTGGAATTGGAGTTATAAAACAGTCTTTGGGGAATGCCTGTAGCCATGGAGAAGTGCTGTTGCCTGTTCACCAAGCAGAGCTACCTAGATGACAGCTTCTTTCCCAGGCTGTTACCAAATATCAGTGTGTCTGTATCCAGGAGGCTCCCCAGAGGTATGCCACGATCCCGGTGGGAATTCCGCCTTTCTTCTCTTAAAATGTTGGGGAATTGGAGAATATATAGACATGGCAGAGGCACCCTTGTGTTAAATTAAAGGAGGTTTATTACAATGGAGGCTGCAAAAGAGAGAAACCTAATAAAATAAAAATTTGGAAAGAGCCTTGCCTCCAGTAGCCCTGCCTAATAGTAGATGAGAATTAGGAGTCAGAGTATCTAATTCTATAGTTCCGTCACCATCTTTTCCTCTTCTGCCCCTTCCTGCCATCTGCTCCATACTCTGCTCACATTTCTGCAAATCCTGTGCACTAAGTGAGAAAGAAATGGAAGAAGAATAGTATGGGCTAATCGATTGCATCTGTATCTTAACGTTGTTTATGCTGAGGAACTGTAATTCTGGCATTTGTTAACTTTTGAGTGCTTGCCTTCACAAACTCACTGTGGTTCCTTTGATGCTTTCAGCATAATTTCTGAAGTAAGCAAACAAAACAGAAGTTGAAACAACGTTTTGACTATAGAGAATGATACTTATTTTACCAGCAAGTTCAAATAATATGGAAGCACATCATAGCTGTCTGCTGCTTGCACTAGTGAAGTTATCAGTGCAATAGCAGGTTGTCTTCCAAATGTTTACTAGCAGGTAAAGATTCCACCTAGGCTTTTCAGGTATTTGACAGCAACAGAATACTGAGATTTATGAATAATTGATTCAATTTGAGATTTTCTGCCTATATTCCTTTAGCTTCTTTTGTCTCTTCATGCCACAGCTCTTTTCCCCCACCATCCATCTCATATTCCTTCCTGTCCATTTGTTTTTACATCTGCCCCCATTTCCAGCCTGCTGCCTCAGTTCTTCATTCTGCCTCTCTATCACCCACATGGATCCAGTCCACTCGTAGCTCCTTGCTACACCTCCTTTTTCTTGTCCCCCTCCTCCTAAAGTCTGCCTTTGGTCTCCCCAGGCTTCCACCTGTAGGCTGTCTTGCGCCTTTGCTGCATTCCTGTATGTGAAGTATCTTCCTGCCTTTTGTTATTCCTGATTTCAGGTTAAGCGTTTATGGTGGGGGAGACTTCAGTGACCAGTAGTTGTATCCCCAGGTGAAAATGCCATGTTCTTACTCTCCCACTCATAGATGTCCTCTGTTCCCCAGAACAGGCTAATGTAGGATAGTTAAAAATAAAATTAAACAAAGGCATTAAGGTTATTTTTTTATAGCGCCCTAAAGCCCCTCTGTTCCTACATTACTCTCCCAGAACACTTACTTGTACTGTTCAGGGATGGAAGTGGAGTATGCCAGATTTGTTCCCACCACCCTATTTGAACCCAGGTTTAAAATAGGAACCTTGTCTGTCTTTTTATGTCCAACAGAAGGAGGTTTTTCAAGGTGATTCATCTTCTTTAGTTGGGTGCCTTGAACCAGCCTCATGAAGTAGTTGTGCCTCCATTCCCAAGGGTGAGGCAAAGGAACCATCCTTCACCAAGTTGGTTATGTATCTACAGAGCAGGCATACCTGGGAGCCCCAGTGGGATGGTGACAGTCAGCACTCAAGCTGGTCCTGGAGGCTTTCATCAGTAAAGGTCAAGTTGCAAAGGTTGGATGCTGCTTTATTTTTGTTCATAATTATTCACTTGTGCCTTTCTATTGGCTTCATATTCTGCAAACCCCTTCTTTCTTCAGAAATTGTCTTATATTGAAAGTTCATCTCCTTTCACTGGCACTATCCTTGTCTAAAGGTCTGGATATTTTACTTCATGGCCCCTAAGTTATGTTCATGGCAGTTCCTTCTCAGTCCTTGTGTCTTAGACAGCATTCCCCTGTGTAGAAAACACAGGCTTGCTTATCTGGCATATATTTCAAGAAACAAATGTATAAGTGATAATATGTACTAATTCACAGACAGTTTTATGAGCCAAGAAGTGACAGTCTTTGTTATTTTTGCTTCCATTTTCCATGCCCATTTACCATCTGCTTCTCCAGCAATGTGGTGTTTCTGGCAGATACATAGGAACTGGTAGTGCATCATGCCTTTTATTTTGCAATAAGTGGGTGTTTCTGTACTTTACAATGCACATTTCCCTTCCTTAACAAAACTCCTTCGACAGCCCTGGGTTTGAGGTGCCGTCTCGTGTGTTGCCTGTGCAAATAACTTCTTCCAGTCTCTTGTGGTGGTAGACGGAGCAGTTTGAGTTGTTTTTCCTTGTAGCAGCTGTGATTGTTTGATTTAATATCTATTTGATTCTAGTATATTTGCTAGTATCTCTTTTCCTGGTTTCGAGGAGATAAACTGGGATGAGTCATAGAGCACTTATTCCCGGAGATAGCTTCAGCAATCGAAAAGGGACCATGAATACTTCAGGCAAAAAGTACTAGATATTAAGCATAGATGGTATGAAGGTCACTGGGTTTTGTTATTTATTCCCCTCCCTAAGTAGATGAAGTTCTCTTCAAATAGACTGCAGAAATACCAATTAGTCTGCTTCATTCTGAAATGTAATCAAATTTAAAATGTAAAAAGTCCCTTTCGGCTACAGTATAATCAGGCCCCTAATTATGAAAGGCATATGTTCCCCTCCATCTTTCTTCCCTCCACCCATGTAGATAATTGTCCTTCTTGAATGATTTCTTCTTTGTAAAAATCTTTGTGACGTTCTACTCCTGGTTTGCTCAAAGCAATGCTGTTATCTGGTACATTAGGTTTGTGTTGTTGGATTCTCGCAGGATAATACACAATATAGTTACACTGATTACTTGCTATTTCATGTGTCATCTGTGTTTTGGACTATCTCAAAGCTTGTCAGTCTTCCACTGGGGATTACATCATTTTGGGGGTCTCAACCGTTCTGAAACAAAAGCATACTTCAGTGGTAAAATATGTATGCCCGGACAGCTGGCAGTCTGTCAAGCTCCAAACTCGACACAGAGTTAATCTCGGAGAAATGTATTTTCTGCTATTCATAGTAACTATTTCCATTCCCCACCCCCCCTTTTTTTTTTTTATTTCTTAATGTAGGGTTTTCTTTACAGATGGTAATTACTGACATAAAATACATTTCTTTGTTTTTTTTCCCAGACACTGCAGGATTTATTCTGGGGTGGTGATTTTGGTTTCTGCATGGTCTTTGAATGTTTTGACAATGGTCAATTCAAATTAATAATTGTTTCTTTAGTGGTAAGACTGATCTTGTTTGAAACATGCAAGTCTCTGTTATTAGCTTGCCTTTTCTTCAGGGACAGACCTCTGGGGAGAAAGTTACCTGCACTTGCTAAGCTACCTTGTCCTGTATTGAATTACAACAATGAATTTGTGTCACTGACCGTACAACCCATTATATAAGCACCTTTTATGTTGTAAACGCTTCATAAAGGTTGAATTGAAAGACAGCTTGTTGCACTAGGGTGAATTTCATTCCAATATCCACTATATAAAATGGCTTCAGAGCTGATAGAATGTGCTAGAAAAAACAGCAATGCAAAATTGGACCAAGAATTTGCTATGTGTATATGTAATCTAGATTTTCATGCTATTCCTACTGCTTTGTTAGGTTTAAAAGATACATGCTGCATTGAACTGAGGAAAACCTGACTGCCAGGCTACCAACTCGCATCTTTTCTTTGGGCAGCCCAATATCTGGCTCATGCCTTGGTGGGTCCAGTTTCGGTACCAGCTTCTGCAATTGGGCTCACACGTAGATGGGCAAACCCTGCTTTGGGACCGGCTGCATTCAGAGGCACTGCATGAATCTCTCTCACTGACCCACTAGGTAAGGGTGCAGCCAAAGTGAAAACACCTGCAGAATATTCTCAGCTTTAACAGAGTGTCAGCTTTATTTTCCTAGACTATTACTTCATCAAATATTTTTATATCTCCCTAGCATTAAAAATTTGCCTTTCCATTTGAAAGAGAGTCTGGGCATAGAGTTCAAGTAACTAATATGAACTAATAATGACAAATATAAAATGCTATAGAACTAATAATATTAATTTATTTTAATTTGGCATATAGTACCAATAAGTAAATCACCATTGTTGGGGATATATGTGTGGATCTATTGCTATATTTGATTCACCAGAAAACTTGTGTGAGTTAACTTAATAGCTTGCAGAAGGTAATGTTTCCTCATGATTTTTGGATAGATTTTTCTTGAATTTGCAAAGATTTCGTGTTAAAAAGAGTTATGGGAGTGGGGAGTTTCTGCTTTTGTTTCACATAAGATACAGACATCACTGGCATGACAGATGAGTTCTTTCTATATGTAGAAAAACAGTTAAATAAGTGGAAAACAACTATGGAGAAGTGCTGTGATATTTTTTTAACACTGGAGCTTTCCAAAAACATCCCTTAAAAAGATTTTCTATCTCCTTTTAATTTATCACAGATTAATGAACTCTGTGTGCCTCTTAATTTTAGTGGAATTGAATTTTAATCACTTTTTTCTTGTGTGCAAGAACTTTCCAACATAAACAGGTTAGGTGGCTTTCATTCATTCTTTTCAAGGCACACCACTGCCAAAAGAGCACTTTTTAAGCAATTAAGTGAAATTGTACAAGCTTTTATTGCTGTTGTTTAAATCTAGGGTAAATCTGATTTCCCATTGGTTTGCATGCAAGTCATGCAGTCAAGTATCTAAGTATGCACGTTGTGTAGGTTACAAGTTTATTGAAGGGTCAGTGTAGTTAGCAATGGCAGCTGTTCATAGCGTACTTAACACTGAGCTGAAAATTTATCTTTTGATTTGAATGGTTCTCACCCCTAAAAACATTATAAGGCCTCAAGAGCATTACTATTTTTAACTAAATAGTGGTTATGTCCTTCAGTTTACTTAGGCATCAGACCAGAGATCATTGAAGTCAATATGCATTCTTCCACTTACATCAGCATGCTCTGGGTCATGCCCTTAATGAACTGTTGTGCTCACTATCCAAACCAGAAGAGATTACAGCATAAAAACTCGTGCGGTACAAACCAAAATGGGTTCAACAATAGCTTGAAGTACTCGTTCTACCTCCAGTCAAGCCAGTGGAAGATAAACATCCCACACGAATTGCATTAAAGTTATCTTTCAACTGACCTAACCACGGTAAAAAAGTTTTGGCATGACCACCTTGCTCACACACCGATGTTAGTGATGAGAGGTTGGGGTGGGCGATAAAACGCCATGTTAAGATTTTGGAGTGTGAGTGTTTATCATTAAGGAAACACTGGCTCATCTGTGAAGTAAAAAAAGGGTTTTGATCTTTGTTTTGAAGGGCTTTTAATCATGATAGAACAATTATATTTATACTGCAGAAGTTCTGAAAGATATGGTGAAGACGATAGTAACAATTAAGAAGCCTTATATCAGGAATCCTGAAAATATGCTTGGAACAGAAAATATGCTTGGAACAGTCTAAAAATTAGGAATACAGGTGGTGTACTATATGAAAGCTTCATAATAAGGAGAAAGAAGGAAATACATGACATTATGCAACATTACTCCATTAGCGTTCAGAAGAAAAAAAACAAGGAAAAAACCCAAATCAAAAGACTATATTTAACCCTTTCACGTCATTACATTATAACTGAGTAATCCAGTGGAATTTAAAAAATACTTTTATAAGTAAAAGAAAGGGAAGGGAAGTATCCTAATATCAAAAATATTCCAAACAACCATGAATTTGGGATAAAAAATGGGCAATAGAAAAAGAGAAGTACCTGATTTTGAAGCTTGAGTTTAAGGCAAACATCCTCAGCTTTCTCTCTGGAAAGGCTTAGAAAAGCAGAATTTTCTGCATTAAATGAGGCTAATTTGTGATGGGTCTGTTCAGGTCCTTACTGAATGTCACAAGAGGAATATTCCTAGAGGTGAAAAACATGGTTAGATAGAAAATTGCAGTCTGAACTGAGCGGTGACACAAACAGTGAAATGGAGAGTCCTTCATTGGTGAGTCTGAAAGTGCAAATGCTTTTACTTGCTTTTGTTTGGCAGAAGTATTAACCTTGTGGGAAACCTTCATGATAGTAAACCTTTTTGTCTGTGTGATGCTGAATTTTAGCTTTGCAGCAAGAAAAAGCACAAGCTACTCAAATGTGGTAATGGTATTAATCTTAAAATTTAATTTTGTTTAGTCTTATTTTTAAAATATAAGCTTTTTTTGAATTATCAGAAGGGAACTGAAAGAAATGGGTATCTTTATGCTAAATTGTTGTATGCTTTCCAGTTTTGTTCTGTGCTGAATTATTCCCTTGACAAACAGGATAGAAAGTATTTGTACTTCAGACATTTTATGATTAATCAGCCTCTGTGTTTGTGTCTGGATTAGTAAAAACAGAGCTACTGTTGAAAGGTGGAAATAATTGTGCTGGCTTATGCCTGCAGTCAATGCTCCTACCTCTGTTGGGTGCATTTTTTCCAACGTGTATCAAATATCGTATAGAAGGTACAGCAGCGATTGAGGAAGCGGCTGCTAGAGGGATGTTCAGGCAAAGCCTTTCACTTACCGTTTAGGCAGTTCAGTAGCAGAGGTGCCTTGGTATTATTAGTGGCTAGTTGTTCATGTTCATTGTGCCTGAAATTTATTTTTGATGGTGGCAAATTTTCAAAAGGTGTTTGTTACTACTGGCCCTGAGATGGGGACTGGTTAGGCTGCTGCTCCTCTTCCCTGAGAATCAGGTCTATGGGATTTTTTTTCACTGGTTTTACAGTCCAGACAATGCAGCAATTTCTTTGAAGAGCTTTTGAACATGATTCACCAGCTACTTTGAAAAGATTACCGTTGAAAGCCCTTCGTTACAATTTTCACAGTGGGCAAAGTGCTCCCTTGCGGTCCCAGCTTTGTTAGAAATTTCTTGTCTGGTATTCTGCAGATGCACCCAGACGGGTTGGTTCTCAGCTCGGGTTTCTGGATGCTTATTGTAAAGCTGCGGCCCCTCGGGGCAGCACCGTGCATCGCTGAGGACGTCTGAAGTTCAGACTTATCTAAGAGAAGAAGCTGAGCCGCAGGGTCTGTGCTGTCCGCCGTGTGTCCAGGTTGGGTGGAGAGTGGTGCCAGTGCTGATGACCAAAGTGGAGGGGTGCACACTGTGAATATTGGCTTTGTTCCTCAACCCTGTTTATCAAAGAGGAAGGTACTTGCTAGGGCAGAAGTGAGAATGGAGTGTTGCTGGCCTGAAAGTCATTGTTATCTGGATTTTTGCATGGGAATTGATGGAGAGAAGAAAGTGTTCCTCCAAACACAGCCTTATCCACTAGCTCGTTTCATAATTTCCTTCACACAATCAATTTGCATTCTTTACAAGTGGTGTCTCACTTCTGTTTTTTCTCTGTCAAGGGGAAAAGGAAGTAAATGGCTCATTTTCTTTTATGACTTTGGCATCTTCCACACTTCATAAGAAACAAAAGACTTCCTTCTAAAGACGGTCTTGAATACAAGCATTTACATGGTTTAGAACAGGAAAGGCAGATTTTTTTGACCGATACCTGAAATTGTGCACAGCGCTTTATAGTGTGTGTTCTTTCTTATGTGCACAAGTGATGATTTGTTCAGCTAAAGTTGCTTCAGTTTACCTAGGCAAATTGCTACACCATGAGCAAGTGCCATTTTATGTAAAGGTCAGCGTAGAAAGACAA
The DNA here is from genome assembly GCF_000687285.1 of Phaethon lepturus. Classification (NCBI taxonomy): domain Eukaryota; kingdom Metazoa; phylum Chordata; class Aves; order Phaethontiformes; family Phaethontidae; genus Phaethon; species Phaethon lepturus. Next base: position 31,150 of record NW_010523957.1, read on the forward strand.
AGCAGAAGGTCACCATGAAATAACCATGATGATGTATTCATTATTATAAATATTAACATAATAATGTAAAATGCTCGTTCATTTTTCTTGAATACCTTTCATATGTAGGACAATTCAGCAGAAAAGAGGTTCTTTCTGGCCATTAGTCTAAGGACAGGTAATGAAAACTGTAACAGTTCCTGGTCACTCTAGAGTCTCAAGAGAGACCTACAGGCGTTTACAGTGTTGTTGTACAGCTTGTTGTTTTTAGCTTGGGTTAATTCCCTGATCTGGTTGACAGTGCAGCTTGTCTATCAGCTCATACCAGCATGGCCGAGGGAGCCGGTTTGCAGTGCCGGAGGGTGCTGGGAGGGTGAGGACTCCTCCTGTCATCCTGGCTGCTGGGCAGCCTGGACAACCATTTGTTTCATGAACTTTAATTCCACATGATTAGCGTTTTATCAGACAAATTCATGGATTGCATAGCTTTCACCAGGGCATCCTCCTGCTTTTTCTTCTTGGTCTTTCCCCTGGTCATTGAACTGTTGGTGAAATAAAAGAGCTGGCAACCCTCCTGGAGATAGGAGAAGTTGTGTCAGTCCTCCTCCAGCACCCTTCAGCACATAGCTGGTGCCGTCGTGGTCCGATAGCCTTTGTCTCCTTGTAATAGCAGAAGTGCATCCTAAGGCGCGATCAGTTGTGTTGTTCGATGGGTGCTAAATCCCACTTCCCTTTCCCCTCCCCGTTCCCACAGCACTCGCTAGCATTTGTCTTTAAAGGCACTGGTTATATCTTTATATGCTCTCCTTTATTCGTTTTAATCTAATCTACCTCCCTTACATCATTCTCCTCTCTTCCTGCCGGGAAGTCGTGCCGAGGGGAGCTCCCCTGGTCCCCCGAGAGTTGTCTCGGGGAGATAGCTTGTGCTGTTGAAGGCCCTGTTTTATGCTTTGTGGAATGCAGATGGTCTAGACACTAATTGCATTTTGTCTTTCAAAATAAAGCACCACATTTTTAACACATACCTCCAATAAATACAGCAAGAGGACAACCAGTTAGCAATGGCTCCCTAAGGCAGGTATTCCAGTTGTCTTAGAGTTTTGTAGTGCCTCAGTACGGCGTGTTTATGTTCGTCTCAGGAACATAGCTTCTAGGGTATGGGGTTGCTATAAAGTAATATCACAGTATGTTGACGTGCTAGCTTAAGTCCTTGCTGTATTTTTTCATACTTTATTCTTTTTAAGTAGCTGTTGATTATGCTGTTCCATAAGGGACTATTACTTCAACATAACAGTTAAACTTATTTTGTTCCTCAGAAAATTACATCATATCTAGCCACATTTGTTTAAGCGACTCTATCACATTGCCTCTGTTTGCAATTTTTGGGATAGGTTATTTTTTGCCCATAAATTGTATCAATCTCTGTCTGGATGAAATGTGAAATTAAATTTTAAAATTGCAAACAGTTTTTATTTTTAATCAGTTATACAAAGCTTCCTTAAATGTGTTGAAGGCTTTTTAAAAACTGAATTCAAAGGCATTTTGATAAACTTAAATGCAAGTTTTTCCAGTTAATAATAGAACTGACAGATCATACCGTCCTAAAAGCTTCACTTGACTGGACCTCATCCGTTGCTATCTAGTTTTTATCCGTACATTGGAAATTGGTTCTCTGTATCTGACAACCAAAGATTTTCTCAGCTTTGAGTGAACTAGCCTTTGAATTGAGCTAGATGAATAAACTCACTTAAATAAAATGTTCTCCCTGCACCTGCAGAAGAAGCTGCAGCTGCCAAAAGATGAATACTTCAAAAAAACTTGGATCCCTAGGATTTAGCCAGTGGTTTCTGCCAGCTCAGTACTTTGATATTCTTTGAAAGTTCAGCACCAAATGCCCAGTAATGGGGGTTATTATGTAAGTATAGCCCTTTTTTAAAAAAAAACACACCACAATCTCAATTTGGAATCTTAATAAGAAAAAAAATCCAACTTAAATAAAACTGCTGGTGGAGGCAGTTTTTAATACCTGATTTTTATTCATCCTCTTGTCTTTGAAATCAGCACAGGCTTTCTGTATGAGTCTGTCAGTGGTGGAGGTCAACTGCCAGCAGAGAGAGGTATTCCTTTAAAAGAAAAAAAAGATAAACCAGGGAGAGAAGCATCATTTCACTAAGTCACTAGGGTGTTCCAAGGTTTCTGGAAGAATTTCAGGAAGCAGCTGAGTTACAGTCATGTGTAACTCACTGAAAACAATTACTTTAGCAAAGAAACAGATGTCACCGATAGCATATCTAACTTTGGAAAGTGGGTATAATTGTGAACCTCACTTTCCTACTGACAAACAGTGAAGTGCTAAAGAGAGAAGCATAAAGGCAGGAGGAGGAGATGGCTGTTGAGCCCTATAAGCAGAGGCAAGAAACCTCTGGGATGCAGAGGAGGGCAGTGCCCGGGGCCAAGGATTGCAGGAGGCAGCAATGACACATGCAGGAACTCACCCCATTTTTTAACAGCACTGTAGATAAATTC
>NW_010523957.1:33685-59486 GCF_000687285.1 Phaethon lepturus
GGAAGGAGGGTAGCCATCAGAGACCTGGAACGTCAGCTGGTGGATGTTCTCACATCGTGAGGGGAGGAGGAGGGAGCTATTCAGTACATAGTCCTCTTCACTTTATTCTGCTTGAAAATGCAAAAAGATTGTGATAATGTCCAGAAAAATCTTACGCAGTTAGAAAACAGGTTACAGAACTTAACTGTGAACAAATGCAAGGCAGCAAGTGTTGGAAAGAGTATGTAACTCTCTCTTTGTCCTATATCCAGTGAAAATGACATTTGGTTAGGTTTTTTGCAAGTAAGAGATTAGCTGTATGTTTTAAGCCTGGACAGCAGTTGTGAGATAAATTAATTTAATATTAGCATCTTTCTGAGGGTGTTATTTTGCAAAAATTGAAATTGACATTTACAAATGAAATCATCCTCCTCTTTATTATGTTCAGCTCTTGTCATAAATTAATAGAAAACGTAGTGAAATGAAGCAGTGGGAAGTGAATGGCTGGAATATCATATAAGGAACCAGAGTAATCTGGAAAAGTTTGGAAGAGACATGGGGAAAAAAACCAAAAAAGTCTAGACCATGAGGTTTTGTATGAAGAATTTTGTTCAGAGTTCTTATTTGCCTGTAATACGAGGATGCTGAAATTAAAATGGCAGACAAATGTGGTCAATGGAGATGTCATTTCAGGTATAGCTTTTGTGTTCATTTTCTACTGTGAACCCAGGAGACACAGTTGCATGGTGCGCATACATACTTTTCACGAACCTCCATGAAGGTACGTGCCTTGGAAAGTTTGCCTATGGCTGGAAGAGATGATTCTGCAAAGGCAGGATCTAACGCTAAATTCCTTTCTTGTGCTCTTGCTCGAGCAGACTTTGCAGAATTGTATCGCAAACAGTCACGTTGCAGGGAGCACATGCTGGTATTTCAGATGGTCAGGTGTCACATTTTTAAAGATAGCACCCTTTCTGCAGGAAAAAAACCCTCAAATACCAGAATGGAATAAAAAAATGGAGTTAAATTATACCAGAGATATAGATGAAATATATTCTATTAGTAGTGATGATATGATAGAAATAGAAATAAAAGTGCCATATTTCACAGTTGGACACATCAAAGGGTAGTCCTCTCCCAGTAATCCTCTGATCTGCTTCATGTCACATGTCACCTAAACAGTATTTACAAACCTCCTGGCTGGAGCACTCATGCAGGATTTAAGGTGTTGCAACTTTTTTGACATCAAAAGTTCAAGTGTGCTGATACTTATCTGAAAATGTTACATCAGAGTTAATTTTTTATGTAGACTCATGTTTATGAATATGTCTTCTCAAGACCAATGTGAGGCTTGCCTGGAGAGGGGGAAAAGTTTTCTCCTGACAGCTGAGTGATGAGGGTAGACAGTGTCTGGTAGTTAGCTTTGCACTTCAGGACATGGTCTAGGGGACATGGTGGCGCTGGATTAATGGTTGGACTTGATGATCTTGAAGGTCCTTTCCAACCTAGTGTTTCTGTGATTTCTGTGATTCTGTTCCTGTTAACGTCTGAATGCCAATATTAATGTTCTCCTCCAAAGTGCTTTGTCACCTTGAAGAGTAAAATACAACGATTGTAATTGTTGCTATAATTTGGATTGTGGGCTGGACTTCGATATAAAGCCTCACTTTTGGCACCAAACTCATTCTGGGAGGATGGCGTTTACCATGTGGTGCTTGGGCAGCGATGGATTCTGCTCTCTTAGGCAGGCATCGTCCTTGGTTCTAGGTGGCCTTTCCAAATCCTTCAAGACATAAGGGTTTGGGAATTTTGTTGCTAGTTGCTTCAGTTGGGCGGGTCCTATCTTCTACTCTTTCCACATAATAAGGTTATTTTCTACTCTGTCTTACTACTCTGAGCAAATGATGGCATAAGCTGATTACTGCAAGTCCCCGCGCAGTTTCTTGCAAACCCTTGCAGTAGGAAAGCTGCTCTGTGAAGCCCGGGTGTTAGGCACGTTGGCAGGCATTTGAAGAGACTTTTTTCATGCTTTTCTTCCTGTTTTGTTTTTACAAGAAAGGAGAGCATATTCAAAATATTTCTACAGCATCAAGGTGAAAGGACCAAGTTCCTAGCATCATAACTGAAATAAAACTCCTAAGTACTCTTGCCGAAGTAGGAGTGCCTGGTTGCTTTGTCCATGAATGATTTGAAGGAAGAAGGATATTTTTTCAAATCTGTTTAATTAAGATGCCTCTTCAGTTCTCCCTGTCCTTCGTTTCAATAGGTTTTCAGAGGTTTTCAAACCAGAACTACACAGGCCTCTATTTCAAGTGCACTGTAAAGAGCTGATAATATAGCCTCTGTGGCTGGCACACAGAATCTTCCTTATATAGCTTTTCTGAACAGGATGCGCTTGTTCTGCAACAGATCTTGCGTTGTTTATTCCTGATAACCATCCTCAAGTCAGTATAAATGACACTTCCAGATAACTTTCTTCCTCCCTGATAACAATCTGGTAGTTTATACCACTTTCCAGAAGTGTATATTTCTGTTTAGTTTTTTAGGGTGCCTTTAGTATTTAGTATGGCCAAAGTAGTAATTCTTTCAGTATCTGCCAGCTAGATCGGTTTTGAGAAGAGTCTCTTCAAAGCAATGTCTGTTTAGAACTGACTTATTTATGTGCGGTTTCTGTTCCACAACAAAGCAGTCAAAGAAATGGAGCATCGGTTCATGGTGCCTGAGAAAGAGGCCTGAGAAAGGTCTCAGAAAACAGGTATGATTTAGAAAGTCATTTGCAAGAGCTCTGTGTTCTGAATAGCTGTGTACTCATGCACATTTCAGATCTTATTGTTAAGGTGGTGTTTTTTGAATGAAGCACTGACAGATGTGGAGGCAACAGTGGGTCGTGCTGAAAGGGAAGTGATCAGGATTCAGGGAGGTTGCTAGCAAAGCTCTTCAAGGGTGGTGTTGAGGACATCTGTAGGGTCCCATAAATGGCTTTAGCATATCAGGGGTACAGTCATTTAGGTCACTGGTGACCCAGAGTTGTCAGTACAGGGGAAGGTGGGCTGTCATGCAGAAAGAAACTCAACGTCGTCAAAGCCTAATAGAAATGGGGCAGAATTTCATAGGTCAAAATATATGTTGAGACTAATAATTAGATTTTCTTCGCTGGAAAGAGTCACTGTGGTACATTACTGAAGGATCACAGACAGGTGATCCCGAACTACAGGCTGTTGCTGGTGTATGTCAGGCCAGCAAACTACAGCTGGGCAGACGTGGTATTAATGCTGCTGAAATGGGGCTGGGGGATTTCTTCTGGTTCTGTTTGCCTGCATGCATGAAAAGTTGACTGTAGCTGAAAAGTTAAGAAGAGAGCTTGTTGGATGCCAGGGAAGGAGTTGCTGGATGCTAAAGAGGCATATGCACTTTACAGAATGGAGAAGAATGCTTAATAAGAATAGGGAGCGAAGCAGGAGTATCTTATGTGGGGGCACTAGCTAGTTTGAATTACATAGCATAGCAAAGCAAACGCAAAGAGAGGAGGTGGTTGCTCTCTGTAAGTACACTTGTGAGGCAAAACCCAGGAAAACAGTGGTGTTGACTGCATCTACCAGAGGATAATACTGGTGTAAAAACATATAGCATAAACCTGATAATTAATCACGTAGGAAACCAGTAACATGTTTGTAACTGTGGATTTGCACAGTTCTATGAAGGTCAGAGGGAGGAGAAATGCCCCTCTTACAGCCTGTTCTCCAAACAGAGCTTAGTAAATAAGTAGAACCGTACAATATGATGACTTGCAAAAACAAGAAACTAATAACAAGGGACTGATGATTGTCAAGAAAGACTTTCACAGTTCTTTTTGTTCCTAAATTATAAGTTGGCTAATAGGTATCAGAAAGCTAAACACTAATTATCTAGGGGTTTAGAAGAGCTATAATCTCTCTCCTGACATCTCTTTCAAGCATCTTAAAGTACTTTCTGATTGGTTTTCTTTTCTGAAATTGCATTTACCAGTAGAATAAGGAGAAGATTTTGCCATACTTGTAGGGGAAAGTATGTTGTGTTGGATCTGACAGCCCAAGAGGGGCGAGGCTGCTGCAGCTCCATGTCCCCAGGTCCAAGCAGTAGCAAGGCTGAAGATGTAATCACAGCAGCTACATGCCCACAGCATATGTATACATAAATCCCTTCCTCTGAGTCGTCAGTTTAGGTTCCCCACCTGCTATTGTTCCGCTGTGCTCCTCTGGGCTTGTGCAGGTGGGCCTTTGATGAGCTGATGGCTCCAGTGGTGGGTCTAGGAGTAGATGGGCAGGGTATTATTTAGGCTCCTCTTCCTGCCATCATCTCTCTGTGCTCCTTGGTGGGTGTGCAAATGAGGTTTTGTCCTGTAACCTAACAGTACCAAACTCAGTTTTGAACGTGGCTCAAAGGGTGAGCAGCTCTAGAAGAGAGGGGTCTCAGTTTTGTGGCTGCACACCATGAATCTGTGCTTACAGAATGGCAGGACTGCACAGAAATAAACCCTCTAATTGGACAGAGGAGAGCTGGAGAAAGTTAAGACCAAAATACAATATGGATTATGTGATTTGAAAAGGGGAAACTGTTGAGAACAAGAACATGGGAAACATTGAACTTGACTATGTTTTCCCAGCAGGCTGGCAAAAAAAAAAAAAAGAGGCAGAATGCAGCATGGAAATTTCTGGATGATGGCAAATATCTTCGTCAGAAAACACTGAAAAAAAAATGAGTTGCAGACATTCTCATCTGGATATACCTTTATGATACATAGAAATACTCTGTCCATTTTGAGCTTTTAGGTAAATGGTTTAAAATATTATTTAAAATACAGATATAGAGGTAGATTTACTTTTTTTTTCCAGCAAAGTAGATCATTCTCTTATCTCCCATTTTCGCTTATCAAAGCTTTCCATTTAAATAGATGGACACACATGGATATTCCTAGGGGATTTTTCTTCAGTTATAACTAAAGGTAGCAGAGGGGAAGTCTTCTATGTGCATTTTTTGACATGGAGCCAGCTCTAATACATCCATAAGAGCTGTTTACATTAAAAGATTGCTGCCCAGGTACCCCTAATTAAATTTATGCCGAGTTTTTGAATGGCAGTTGTTGATGCATTCACCAGTAGCGTCTAAATCAGTTTCAAACAGGTAATGGAGATCTTTCCACATCCCCTTCCTATTCCCTAGAAATTCAGAGACTGCTCCATGCCCTCTGCCAGAGGTACAGAGAAGAAGGATCCCTGGAGTCCTCTCATCACTTCTGGCCTTAGACTCCATCTGAGGGATTCCTGCTTCCCAGCCCTGCTAGCAACAGTCACGGCACCGGGAAATGCAGCATGACACAATTTGTGCTTCAGTTGATCCTGCCTGATAAGTCCTCCATTTGAATGTATCTGCTCAACAAAATATTTCTAAACAACACAGTGTTGGTAAGGTAACTGTCTTAAAAACGTATCTAGATCCGTAGTAGGCAGGGGTGGCCTTATAGGGGATGACTTCATTTTCCAAACTGTTCAAGCAATCCATTTGAGCCTCTCCAGGAAACTTGTGTATACGTTCTTCAGTTTGTCTTTCCATCCAAGTAGAGTGCATGACTGAAGTTGCTTGGGTGACATTACTGTCATAGGAGAAGAATTGACTAGAATCATAGAATCACAGAATGGGTTGGATTGGAAGAGACCTTCAAAGATCATCTAGTCCATCTAGACATCTTTCACTAAGATGTCAAGTTGCTCAAAGCCCCATTCAACCTGATCTTGAACACTTCCAGTGATGGGACATCCACAACTTTTCTGGTCAACCTGTTCCAGTGTCTCACCACTCTCATTGTAAAAAAATTTCTTCCTTATATCCAATCTAAATCTACCCCCTTTTAGTTTAAATGGAGTAGCAGTGCTTCCAGCTTTTCTGAACACCCACCTCTTTCCTGCAGGAAAAAGGCAGTTACTCTTGGCTCATTTGAAACACTCAGGTGATAAGAGGATTTGCCTTATGAAACCCTGCTCCACTCTCCTCCTTTTAACTATTTGTAATTTTATTAAAATAATTCATTTGAACAGTTCAAAGCTTTTATTATTTGATGTCTACCAAAAATTGCTGTCAAAGATTGTCTTTGAGAAACCATTTTGAATCAAGATGAGAAGGGGCTCCTATTTTGTATCACTAACAAAATTCTTGTATTTTTCAAATCTTCATTACAAATGCAGTAAAAAACTTTGCATTTTTAAGGTAGTCAGAGCAGGATCCACTTTAATATGGGCACATTCCCTACCAGTGCATATAGATTCTCCTGTTTGTGTCTTGCTTTCAAACAGAAAGGCAAGTTAAGTCTTTTTAGTCTTTACAACATCATTACATGTTGGGAATATAGCGATTCAACCAATGATTGATAGTACTTCAGCAATAGCTAGAAGCCCTCATTATAATGCACTCCAAAAGATGTTGTTCAGAGTGGTTGTAAAGTGAGACGAAGCAAATTAATTAGTCTGCAGAATAGTTGCAAAGTCTGCCAGGCGTGCTCTATCCACTTCCATCTTCATGGCTCTGGCTCCAGCAAGGATGGTGTGGCTCAGCCTCCCTTTAAGAATGGATGCTTAGAGTCTGCCTGACTGCCAAGATCTGTGTAATTGGGACCTCCCTTCTTAATTACTAAAGAAATTGAAGACTTAACAAGTACAATGTGGAGTAGAGCAAGAGAACAAGCTGGGGCAATAAAAAGGAGTTTCAGCACTCCCTGGTGCCATCCTCTTCTTTCTCACCGAAGTAGTAGTTGTGCAGCAAGAACTATGCAGTGCATTTATGTTGGCATGCAGAATAGGCCTGGCACATCCCCAACACACTGGATTCTCCATGGATGGGCTGCACAGCACATGTTGCTGTATAGACTGGTGCGTAGCTGAGACTTCTTTTACTGAAATATGGGAGCCATGTGTGCACGTGCCTGGATTACGTGCCATGACTCGGCAACATCATCTGGCCAGATCTGCTTGAACCATCCATCCAGTGCGATGATCCTGCGCCACACAAAGTGGGTTTGTTACATGTTGGAGTAGGAGAAGGGAGTGACTCCTTTCCGCACATCAAAGCAATGAGAGCAGGGAACCCCAAGACTGAAAGATTTAGGAAGTATAAGTCTTTGACTTTTTTTTTCCTCAAACTAATTTTGTCTAGGGTCATAGCTAGGCTTGGCTACACATCTGTCTTTAAACTTCTGTAAGGAAGCATAGCTGTTGTAAATATAAGCGTCTTTAAAACTTACATTTAATGGATAATTCCACAGATCTACAGTATTTTTAAATTGATTCTCCACATACTTAACTTCTAAGGGCACTGAAATAAAGAGACTTTGCAAAGCGGCGTCTAAAACGTAGCTGTTGGAATTGCGAGCAGCTGTGTATGGAAATTGCACAATGCACATAATGTACTGTGACAGCAGGGGAGGTGGTTTTGCAGAGAACTGATGCATTTTTTAACTTTAAAGGTCACTTTAGACACTGCTGTGCAAATCAGCCCTCAAAATTATAAGACAGAAGAAACTAATAAATATTTTTATGAATGCAGAAGTTCAAAATGAGTGGGTGCAATAACATTTATGTGAGCAAGAATTAAAGATCATAAAAGCATTTTTACGTGAAAGAGATAAAGTTTCTGAATAATCCATAACAGAATTTAAGCCCATTTGAAGCTCAGATTATGAGGGTTTTTTAACTGAAACAATGCATAGCTTTCAGTGTGGTTAAAACTTTCATTCAAATGCAGGTATTTAATTTTTTAAAAATTCTATAGCCACAGAAAATATTCATCCATTTTCTTTCTGCTTTAAAAAACGACATATTTCAGCTTTATGAAGTAGGTGTTCTCTGCAGAATGGGTGCTGATGAGAACCATGCAGAGAACAGGAAGTTCAGAAGACAGGGGATGGCAGCCGAGAGCGGCTCCATCTGCTCTGGAAACACATTGCTGTACAGCGGAGACCAAAACAACTGACAAGAAAAAGTCATTATTTATGGAAAGACTCTGAACTCTGGCCATTTATCAAGCTGACTCAAGTAGTCTGCTGCTGGGCCTGATGAGCTAGCAAGTATCTAACATAGATTTGTGCTCTAATAAATGTCAGATATGGAGGCGTTACTGAAACAAATTGCTAAAATATTAGGAGAAAAGGGGAATATACATTGAACAGCAAAACACTCTAATTACTAACTTCACTAATAAAGACTGGAGAGCATCAGAGCACGTTATTTTCAAAAGAAAAGGGTGGAGGGAGCCAGCCCTGGTGTGATGTCCCAGCCTTGAAGCCAATGGCAGAACTTTCACTGACTGATACGGAGCTAGGGTTTCACCTGCTGTGTGCAGTGTTTCAGGGTGCTTCTCCATCCATTCACTTCATCCTACAGGAGCCAGAATGGTTCATGTGTTTGTGAAACAGTTTCCACGTCTGCCTATTTCGTAAAAGTTCCAGTCCCCAGGCCAGTGAAGACATTTCCTACTCTCTTAAAAAAATGTGCATCAGCAAAGGCAAATGATATCTTTTAGACTAATCAAAAATGGTTGGGATGATGCAGTGCTTTTTCTATGCTAACCTTTGTTGAAAGCTGGAAGCTAGAAAAACATGAGCTGAAATAAGTATGGATAATCTCATAGCCAAGTCAGTTTGCATGCGTTTTTTGTCTGTTGTTTGGGGGTGTCCCAAATCTTGTCACCATTCTCAAATATATGAATTACAGCACGTTCAAAGATTACCAGAAGGAAGACTGCTTTCCATAACTGTGTAGTATACATGCTATGTACAGTCAACAACTAGAAATTCATGTGCCCTCCTGCTCGATTGCTCCACTACCTGACTTCAATAGCAATGAGTGATTTGATATTGTCTTCAAAAAGTGTCATGATTTTCCAGTTAGTTACAGGCATTTGCCTGTTGCAAAAATGTTCTCTAAACATAGGCATTTCTAAAAAAATAATAGACCCAAACCTCCTAGTAGGAAGCCTGTCTATATTCATTGCTTGGCTGCGTGACACACAGCAAGAAAGGGAGCCACATGTTCCTGTCTGGAAAGTGATCAGTTACATTATTCTGAGCATTAAAATGTGTCCATATGTGCGCATCTGTATACACAGAGACACGCATACTTCAAATCGTGCTGATAATGACATTTCCAGTCTCAAAAGAAAAATAGAGTGTGTACGAAATCCTTTATTTACCAGGCCTAGAATATCATTGTGGTCTACCCCTTCAACATTAAAAATACTCCCTATTATGATGGCAAGAGCAATCTTAGAGCAGTTAACTGATTCTTGTGTAGAGCCTCTCATCTAGTCTGTTACTGAATGAAAAAAGGAGCACAATGATCTCCTACTTTGTTTATAATCATATTTTATATAATGTAAGAGCAGGTTATGTGTATCTGTAGTTCTGCATAAAATAATATATTCATTATAGTCCTGTACACTGGATATTCTAGAGAGCTGAGACCCTCATGATGGGTTGTTGTAGTCATGCAATGCAGTCATTTATCACATGCCTATGACAGTCTCACCTGCCTGCTGGCCATTAATCTGTTCTCCAAGAATGTCTAACATTACTGTCCCCTGGCAATTTTGCAATTTCTCTGTATAGAAAGGCAAAAAAAAAGAATTGCTACAAAACTTTTCTTTCCATCCTATCAAAGGTAGAACTTCCTCCAAAAGTGGTCTCAGTGAGGTCTAAAATGAGCAAGGTTCAGTTTAGAACTAGAGATGAAGTTGTGGGTGCCTCATCGTTGGAAGTGTTCAAGGTCAGGTTGGACAGAGCTTTGAAAAACATGATCTAGTTGAAGATGGACTTGCTCATGGCAGGGGGGTTGGACTGTATGATCTTTGAAGGTCTCTTCCAACCCAAGCCTTTCTATGTTTCTGTGAAGCAGGACATTATTAATGTGGGTGACTTTAGAAAGCTAGCACTTCAACCCTCAGAGAGCAGAGGGGCAACTCTATTTCTGCTGACCTAGGAAAGGCATCCATTGCAGGCACTTCACACTCTAGAGGGCTTTGGCAAAGGTGGTAGGTTGGAAGGGAATGAAGCCATCTTTCAGGCACTGGGATCTGAGGCAATCACCTTGAGTAGGGACTGTAGATGATGAGGAAGCACCTGAAATAATACACATGGTCTGCAGTTTGACCCAGCCTATTTAGGAAGAACCAGAACAAGGCTTTGGGACCTCACAGAGTTTTGCTGGTGACAGTAGTAGTGGTTGTAACAGCACTGAACCTATGCAGGGCTTTGTCTCTTTGTCAGAAGGTGGCATAGAGGGACCGTCCTAGGAGAGAATGGACCATGAAGTCAAGGTACAAGCATAGACCCATGCTGGATTGTGCCTTCCCTGCACTTCTCCTGTCACAATGTTCCTTACTGTCTGCTTAAAAACAGACCCTTTGGGGGTCTGAGCAATAGATCTGATCTGACGGTGACCCTTCTGCAAATAGCAGAACCATGCAGCAGTGACTTTGCTCTGTGTTGTACCACACATTATTGAACAGTGTTTACGGTCATGAAATTGAGCAGCATTTTTCTGTCTCCATTAGGAATTTATTTTTGTCAATAACAAAAGGAATTAATTTTGTCAGTAAATTTGTTTACTTTTCCTTCACTTAATTGTAATTTTCAGTGCAGCAGACGGATCTTGGTTTTGGGAAGGGGAGAAGGGTCAGATATTTTACAAATGAGCAGCCGGTTCCTAAGTTCTGCACTACAAAGGTTGTTGTGCATTTTTACTGCATTTGATATTCATTATGCTGTACATGATCTGTTCTTTCCATGAGGAATCCTGCAGATGTAAAGGCTCACACTATGGTTGGTTTAATTAGAAAGAAAGTGTAAAGAAATTTGGCACCTTTTTTATTCTTTGTTCAAATAACAAATGTTAAACACATGGACACCAATTAATTCCTGCAGCGATTTAACTGATTTGGGTGGCATTACAGCAGGGGTCATTTAGCCTATGACATTAATTTCAATTTTTTTTTTATTAGCTTCTCTGATTAGTATTGCCACCTAAAAATGTGTGGTACAAGAGGAATAACCTGAGATCTGGGGAAAGCGTCGTCAGCCATACTTCCGCTTGGCAAGTCATTTGCTAGGCAATTTTCTGAATGTTGTTATTTTGCTAAGGGCTAGCATTGGGGAGAAGAGAGAGTATTTTTATTAATCCCTCTTTTTTTGTTTTTGGGAGAGTGACAACTTTGCAGATTACTGAAGGTCCTTTTTTGCAACTAAGAGTTCAGTCGTATTCTTGCAAATTGTGAACTGAAGTAGCTCGCTGCTGTGAGTTATTGGCAGTAATGATTGCAGAATTGGGCTCTTAAGTTACAATATTGTCAAAGAAGCTGTTACAAATAGTAATAAGATCATTAAAATGTTTTCATTGGGATTTGCTTTGAGAAATATCCATTTCACATGCCTTTGCTGAAAATGTTGATTTGTATGTGTGTCCATACTCATTTCCAAGGTGCAAAATTAGCAAATGACTTGTGGAATGAATCAGTAAAACTATTGTGCTCTGTGAAGAAGTGAATAAACCAGCTATTTTAACCCCAGTCTAGGCTTCCCCTCTCCTGGGCTTCCTAGCGGATCCTTCTGAGATATATCTGTTTGCAAAATAAAGCCACTTTTTATGCTTTTTAGTACTTGCTGACTATTTGCCAAGGATTTCTATGAAGTATCTGTGAATATAGCCTGAGACAACACGACACTGCTTCCCCTGTTTCCTGTGCTGAATGGCCAGCCCCAATGATAAACTGTAACACTACTCAAGGTAGGAAGGGTGAGCTGCCAGAAACTATTTATCACTTCGCTGGCTTTGTACCATGCACATCCGTCTGAAGTTAAATTGAGGTTATAAGAGGAGTTCTCTTTTTGCTCCTGCTTTGCCAGCGATAGTGTCTTGCTTAAAGATGAACAGAGAAGTTCAGTATTTAGCCCTTAGATGTTCCCATGCCATGAAAAGGAGATGGAAGTGATAAAAATTTGACTCAAAACGCCTGCAGCTTCTGACAGCTAGTACTATAATGTTAATCTGCCATTAACTTTGATAAGGTGAATAACTCTTTCTAATGTGAGATTTCAGGATGATGCTTTATGTACTAATATATAAGATCAGGTTTCAGCTCCAATTTTCATCCTCTTTGGATATTTTAGGAGTTTTAAAAATATTAGTATCTCCTGTCCTTTCATTCTATTTGATAGTGCTGTTATGGATAAAAAAGTGACTTCTCTCCTGTCTGTACAACCACATTTTAGAGATGGTAGATATTCTAAGCTAAAAACATGCATGAGATACTCTAAGCAAACCTTTGGGTAATTCTATGCAGTTCATCTCTTTATAAATCTATAAATCCATGTTAAGTTAATCTTAAATGTTTGCTACAGTAGAATGAGAGTTTACGTTTTGTGATGTTTCTCTCTTAAAGTACCATGAATCCCAGATACATAAGATAACTGCGTTGTAAAATGGAAACATCATCAAAAAAATCATCACACACTTGGCAACCTCGCGCTTCTCATTTTAGCACATCCAAAGCAGACGTGCATCTTCATTATCAATGCTGCCTGTATTTTGATGCTAATGGTTGTGTCAGGTGTTGTTTCACCTGAGAAAAAAATGAATCAAAGAAAAACCAGACTTTACTTGTAAAAAGACTGTACTCGAGGTGTGGTCACTGTGATAGCAGGTGGCTGGTGATACACACCATGCTCTTACACATCTTCAAAGAATTCACTAATTGTAGTTGTTGCAAAATTTGTCTTTGCTAAGAGATATTCCTGGTGATTATATCATTGCTTTATAGCTTGTATGTCTACTGCAGTTTGCTAAAGTTTAAGCTGTTATTTTTTAACAGTTGGCTCACACTGATAGGAATATTGGCTGCCTGTCTCATCAGCTCGAGTGGGACAGGGTGCTCAAGTCGACCACCCCGCTGTCTGAAGACAAGGAGCCTGAGAGCAGAGCACACCGCTCGGGAGCAATTACGTGCTGGGTGACCTCCCAGCCGCTCCACACAAAGCATCCCCTTTCCCATGCTTTCTCCAGACCTTGGCAATGGCAGAGAGCTAAATGGATGAGAGGGTGTGGTGGGAGAGGCTGAGTTAGGGATGAAGGGAGGCAAGGAAGGCTTTATTTCTAGACCTTGCGAAGAGCGCGTTTGTAAGAAGCCTTACAAATATTTTGCATATGAGCCCAGAGCTTTAAGCAGGGCATATTTTAAATTAATCAAAATATATCATTGAAACAAACTTATTCGTATAACCAAAATTCCATCATGCAACAAAATTCACTTACTCTTTCTTTAAATTTATGGCAACGGCAAACTTATTTATGTTCATGCTTTTCTGAGCATGTCAAAAATGCTTAACTCTTGAAAAATGTTAGTGTAGTAAGTATGTTTTCTTTTTATTCCAAAATACAAAAATACATGATAAAAATGCCACAAAGGGAAATAGCTGATTGCTAGTCCATGCTGTAGAGACTGACTGACTACACAACACCCTTAAGTAATTAAATTGCTTTAACCACAGATAGCTAGGCCAGATTCCTTTATTTGATTCCCGCCCCCCCCCCCCCCCCCCCGCCCCTCCCCCCCCCGCCGTGGCTTGGCCACCTCGGATTCATCATTTCATTTCACTTGATGTTGACCTTGCTGTAAGCTAAAAACACAGAGATAATGTGTCAAACCCAATTCATAGACTTGTTTTTGCTTTATGAAAGAAAAGAGTTGGGTTTACTCCATTATTTTAATGTTTGTGCTTAAGGAACTTCAAAAAGGTCAGTTATGTTCAGTACTTTGATGTGTTTTGAGTTTTCTTTCATAAAGAAATGGTGATATTAAAGATACTCAAGTAAAGGAGACATTTCTGATAAAAATCCAGTTCTCATGATTTACTGCCTGGTTTTACCATGCACTCCCTTTTCCTTTTGAATTTTGCTCTTACAAGGAAGGATAGCTAAATAAATACAGTAGCACAGAAGCAAATGGAAAACATCTGTTGTTCTTATTCAGGAATTTAGTGAGTCAGGTTTTATGAACATCTGAATTCAGCACTTTTACATATTTGTAGAATTTTCTGTAGTTTAAAATTATTACTGTGAAATATATACTTAAAGAGAATATTGTAAGAAGTCTTGAGAGTGTGCTTGCTTTGGAAGTGCCAAAGCTGAACAGGAATGAAAGGAAGGTATTTTGAGGGGTTTGTTTTCTTTTTAATGGAAACAATTCAGAACCCCAAGGGAATAAGAAGAGCATACTGGACCAAAGCGTGGCTTAGCCTGGTGCCTGTGTCTGGCCAGTACAAGGAAATAAATGAAAGACCTGCTCTTTTCAGAATGATCCTTCCCTGGTACGCCATCCTGTCGTCCAGCAATCAGAACTGTAAAAGATTGGCTGAGTTAGTGGTGGATCTTGTAATGACAATAGCAGTGTAATGGAGATGGATATTCTATGATTTATAATTGGCAAGGCTAAAGGATATTTGAAATAGATGGGAGCACAGATTTTGTACAGGAAGTGGGTAAGTATTGTGGCTTAAAGAGAAGGTCACTATATTATAGCAGCTTTTAAAACTATGATGTTCTGATAATGAAGAGATTTAACCTAGATATTAAGAATGCCTTTCTCTTATTTCATCAAGTTGAAAATGACTTCTTACACTAGTATGGCCTATTATTTTTTATCAGTGACGTCATTGTGAAAGTTCTCTTGCTGTCTCTCACTCCCTCAGACCATGAGCTCATCTTCTTTGTTTCTACAGTTTTCTTCTTCTCTGCATTCAGACCCCCTTCAAAACTTCATTCTGTATAAGTCTGGTATTTGAGATGTATGTAAGTATCACAGCATTACCAGAGCTGGACATAATTAGAGCTTCATAGAGCTTATTTAAATCATCTTTCTTGAAAGCTAAGCAGCTCTTTCCCATTAAATGCCAATGTGCATTTTCTCACAGCCACGGCAGCAGTGATGTGATGTCACAAATACCGTTTTGGTAATCTGTAGAAAAAGAGCCTACAGCTTCTGTGTCTTGAGCTACTAAAGTTTGCAAACTGTGAAAATCCAATGCCTCCAAAGGTTTTTTTTTTTGCTCCAAGTGGTGGACATCCAAAGTGTATTAAAACACTATATGCTTGGCGGCAAAAGCTTATAAAATTCAAGTTAGTCATTCCTCCCACCTTTAAAGTGTATGTTGGAAAAATTTGAGACTAAAAACAATGTCACCTATCAGAAAATATGTCGTGCTAACAAAAATAAAAAATAAAAAAGATATTAAAACATGCAAATATTTCAGTCTGAATTGTTGAAAAAAGCAGTGTGGGCAATGAGGTTAACAACTGGTTATTATGGCAGAAAGCACCTCCTTCTTGTTTGCTGGCAATGTTAGGTTGCAGCCGTTCCTCTCCCCTGGAGAGGTTTAGTGGCCTGGAAGGTCTTGTGTAGTTTGAAACATGAAAAACTAGGCATACCCAATCCACTATGGTTTTTTTGAGCACTGGATTATCTACTGATACAGTGAGTGCCAGCACTATTTTCTGTATCTGATTAACTACATGGGGAACGGCACCTGTTTAGTCAGGCCCACCCATAGAAAGGATGCATGTTTTCTGTGATTTTACTTGTATGTGCTAATTATTGGCTTTGGCATGCATGTTATTCATTATTGTTTGGCAAGAATATGAAAAGAGTATTTTGTTCTGAAAATAGGTAAAAGAAAGAGGTGGGAGGAAGAAAAAATGTTTTTGTATTTGGTCCAGAGTGAATTGGGACTCCATCCCTCTCCACGTCCCACTTGTGCAATTTGAAATCCTCTGCGCTTCAAGGTCAGCTGAGCCATATCAGAGCAACTCAAAGGAGCTGTGTGCTTTGTAGTTTTAACATCCTATTAGTTTCAGCTTTTTCTGTTAGATCTTCAGTACCTTGTTTTATGCCTCCGCAATGGCTCTGGCAATTTATATCACCTGAAAAATCTTGCTTACAATGGGGTTGGCTGCTGTGGTCCAAATAGCGAGGATCATTTGTCCGTGCAGACTTTATTGTCTCCTGTGTGCTTTCTCAAAGTTCCAGCTTGGTCCCAGTTTAAGATTTATATATCCTGAAAATCTTTGTTTTCCCTTCAGGGTACTTACATTTCCGAAGAAATTTTTTTATTGTTTCCATTTTATTACATAGAAAGCTGGGGCACAAAGCCTTCCCTTAGAAATGGTCTCATGCTACTGTATGCTCTATGTTTACAGATGTAATTAAACCGAAAAGACAGAGACTGCAGCTTTGCTCACCTACTAGAATGACAACAGCAATAGGTGGGTTGTGATCTTGAGGCTTGACTTCTAGACAGTTTTTGTTAAGTCCCAAAGTACACGCTATTGATGCTGCGTAAGTAGTAAGTAATGATAGTGAGCTCTCAAGTAAAGAGCACAATTTCCATTTGTCTTTGGAGCTGTCAGCACAGTATCTGAATGTTTTGGGGCTGTTAACCTCTCAGGTGGATGCAAACATCAATCCGGAACAACTGGCAATTTCTTAACAGGAATAAACTGATGTAGCACCATATAGCTATTGAGCATCTGTGTTGTTTTAATCCAGCTGAGAATTTGTCCCATAATTTTTGGTTACCTCTGTGGGTCTATGTATGGTCACCATCCTTAGAGAATGCTGCCATCTACCATGAGCTAAAAACCACATTCAGCTCCTTCTTGTCTCAGTTTAAGGCCTTCATTTCTGTTGTTTTTTAAAGAATTAGTGAGATTGAGGATTCTCCTGAGAATCATCTCTCCCTCCTAATGAGAAAACCAAAACTCTTTCTTCCCTATCATAAGAGTTTCCCTAGCAGGAGATGGCTACCTCTGACTTGAAATTAAGGGTTTCAGGTATCCCACTTGTGTCAGACACACATCCTGTTGTTCGTCCTTCTCCCTGTTGTTATATTTATTGGCAAAAAGGAAGGACTAGGTACTTCGTAGGAATTTTCCACCCTTCATGTCCATAATTTTGTGCTACTACCTTACACAGATATATATGTATGAAAATTGGTGTCTGTCTGATTTTTTTTCTTTCTCTGACGAAAGCTCTTCGTACAACAAGAAAAAAACAAAAAAGTCTGTCTGTATCACAAAATTCCCAAAATGGAGAATGGAAATACAGTGGATGCAGTTTTGGACTGTAGCTTTTGAGAAGTAGAAACAAAGGCAAAACATGATGAGGAATGACTCAGTTGAATTTGAGTGACTTTTGCATCATCTTTTGCCTTCCTAGTTGGTGGACTGCTCTGAAGATGGGAGAATCTTCTGGCATGAGAGAAACAAGCTTGGGCATGCCTAATTTAATGCAGCACCCAGAAGCTGCTAACGTGGGCATGAAATTATTTAGCATTTCTATGTTGGCTTCTTCTGCCACCATTTTCTGTATGCCAACAATTGTGAAGAGGTTCTTTGGTGGGCTATTTTACAGTGATCTGCCACAGTTTTGTACCAGCAAGTCTTCCTTGAAAATGTGAGGAATCTTTGTCAGATTCCTCTGTGCCATGTTAGTGCTTTGCATGGTGTCATTGTGGGGAGGAAGATCTCATCCTCTCCTTCATGCCTTTATTGAAGATGCTGGCCCTATTCAGATAATCAGTAATACCTTTGGATAAACACATTCATGATTTCTAGATGCAGGACTTTGACTCTACTTTCCAACTCTGCATCTCAAATTCTGTACAAAGATTGATGGGTGCTTTCATCTCCATCATTAACCTATGGATGTGAAGACACAAACTGTGACACATTCAGGATAACAAAGACTATTTGTGTCTAACTGGATTAGAAACACTTTGCTGACATCTGGTCTGATTTCTTGAGCAATAATTGTTTTCTTCCATTCAGAACCATCTTACACGATCATATCCCCTACCATATCTCTTAGTATGCGAAGCAAATGTTTGAGTCCTTTAAATGATTTTCCAAGCTGAAGTGCATCATTACTGTGTGCAGCCGAACTTGAAACAGGCGGGACAAGCGTTCTTTCTGTACCCCGTGCTTATCAACGTGTCAGGTTGGACCAAGAACATTCTGTAAAAGTTATTCCTCATTACGACAAATCCCCTAGCTAGATTACAGCATCGACAAATTTTTACCAGATTTTTACTGCCAAGTTCACTGGGAGCACATCTGGAACTATTAGACATTGCCGCATCTGGCATATCATGTTCCTTTTCCATTTAGGGCAGGTTGGTCATCTTTGGGAGAAATCCTAGCTGCAATCTGATGTCCTTTCCCACTGATAACATAAAGGAATGGCCCGAGTTCCTTGTTCTTCTCTGTTTGACATAGTTAATGTCTATAAACTGAACTAAGGAGGCATAGAAGAGAGCTGTGTTTGCATACTGATACATCTGTTAGAGAGTTTATTGGATAAGGCATTTAAATGTATGTATGTGTCCAGAGGGAGAGGGAATTGTGCCCCCAAGTCCTAGGTCTTGTGCAGTATAAGAGAAGGAGTCTGACAGGACCCTGAAACATCCCTCAGTGCATCTCCTGACCCTGGGCAGGATCAGTTCTACCTAAGCCCTTCCTACCAGATGTTTGTCTGCCCAGTTCTTAGAAGCTGCCCATGAACTTCCCTAAAACTTCCAAATCTCCCCTAGAGAATCAAGTGCTTAACTCCCTGTACTGCATAAGTTTCTCTTGACATCCAGTACCTTAAATCTTCCTGCAACTTAACCCCAGCCTCAGTGACCATAGAAAAGTCTGTTAGGTAAAGGGTGACTGAGAAGAGTATTTGAAAAATGCTCCCCTGTTTCTTCCTGTCTTCTCTGCCCCAGACTAAACAAACCAAGGACACTTATTCTTGCTTTTGCTAGTGCTGCAGTGATTTTGGGTGCTTTGCTCTGGGCTTTCTCCAAGTTTTTCATGTGTTTCCTCAAGTGATCACGATGAGGAGCAATCCTGCAATGGAGTCATCCCTGCAGAGCAGAGGACTGGATTATTTAGTGTTTCTCCCGTGTGATGCTTCTATCTGTAATTCCCAGCATGGGGCTTGCTTTCCTGCGGTGGTATGGCACTGTTTGTAAGTCTGGCCTGTTCCTGAGCTCCTCTTCCTAGAGACAGGCGCTATGCTTGCCTCCTTCTGGCCTTTTAAAACTTCAGCCGTTGCCTGTGCCTCCTCAAAGAAAGCCTGTAATGGGTCTGAGATTAGTTCACTGACTTCTCTAAATTCTCTCAGGTGCAATTCATCTGGCCCAGCTGACATGAAAACATCTCAACTTATCTAGTCTGGTTTTCCTCTAGTCTGTCTGTGCTCATTTTAACTATCTGATTTTGTTAGCCTTCCTAGCAAAGGCTGCAAGCAAAAAGGCATCGAACCCATTAACCTTCTCAGTAATACCTGTGGATAGATTTACCTTGCATTTAATAACGGTATCTTTAATTTTCATTATCAACTCCCTGAGATATATTCCTTCCTTCCTTCCTTCCTTCCTTCCTTCCTTCCTTCCTTCCTTCCTTCCTTCCTTCCTTCCTTCCTTCCTTCCTTCCTCCCTTCCTCCCTTCCTCCCTTCCCTCCCTCTTCTCTCCCTCTTCTCTCCCTCTTCTCTCCTCCAAATATCTTCTTGCAGTCCCTCTCAGGGGACATCAAAAGCACCTTTGTGTGTTCTGATTTTGCCCCTGTGTGTCTGCATTTCATCTGTAGTGGTCTCAGCTGAGTTGCACTTCCCATGACTTCTTGTTTCTGAAGTCAGTGAAGACCTCATGATTTAGCCAAGTGGATCTCCTTCTATGCTTCTAGGTTTTCTGCTTTGTAGGGGAAATTTATGCTTGTGTCTTGTTTTGTGTCCTTTAGGAAACAGTAACTTTCTTGAGGTCTTTTTACCTTGTAGTTTTGATTTGTGTGTATTCTTGTATACAACGTTGCTTAGCTTTTTGAGTCTGCTTTCTTAAACATATTTCCTTTCTGTGCTCCTGAAGTTTTTTGTTAATGTAATTGCCTTTACAATCTCAGTGAGTTCCCTGATGTTCACAAAAAGTAAATCTCAAAAAGCCCTATCTCTAATGACTTTTTCTATCACTTGTATTAAAAAAAACCAAAAAAAGCAGCTGTACCTTTCAGGAATTTACTGAGTGTAATACAGGAGCTAAAGGTGACTTAGGTAATTAAAAATTGGCAACTTACACCTGAAAAATTATTTTTGTATGTCACACAATCTGTGGAAAACACTGCTACAAAATCTCTAAGGGCAAGTTTGTATTGTATTTTTAGTGTAACCTCAAATACACATTTGATTACGAGATAGTTGGGAGTCCCAACTGCTGGTGGTAAAGGCTGCCTGTGTCTGCACAGTGTCACAAGTTTCTGAGACAAGAGGGGAAAGTACAGGGCAGAGCTTTAGATTGCAGAAACCCCTTCCACAAGTTCAGCTACTTAACCTGCCTGGTGGCTGAGCCAGCCTCAGCAATAGCCAGGTCTACAAAGTCCTTTGTGTCATAGCCTGTAATGTCTTCCTGTGACATCATGTGGCTGACATTGGGCAGACAAGGTGCCTGTGCAGCTACAAGGGCATGACATCGATTGCAGTAAGTCAGCCTGAGATGCAAAAGAGTTACAGATGTTTGCCAGGAATGCAGACTTGTGGATCTGGGAGTATTGGCAGGTCTGCGCTTTACAGGAAAGCATACTCATAACCACAGGTAATGAACAACTTGCTAGTAGCAGGGAGCCAATAGAAGTAGTTCTGTGAAGAAGTCTATTGCAATAGGCTATGTAAAAATGCTAAGTGTGGATGTATAGAGGATACAGGCTGGTACAATGTCTTGAATGCTGTATTTCAGGTAAGCTTTCTGTAGACTTCACACCATCAAGATGAAAGATTACAGAAAATAAGCTATTTGATTTATGGTTTTGTTTTGCATTAAAAGATTATGCTACATTGCCTTGTTTGCACGGGAGATAGGCATTAGGGTTATTTTTAACAATGCTGATAAGTCACAGAATCACAGAATCAGTAAGGTTGGAAAGGACCTTCAAGATCATCAAGTCTAACCATTAACCCAATGCCACCATGTCCCCTAAACCATGTCCCAAAGCGCCACATCCACACATTTTTTGAACACTTCCAGAGATGGCGACTCCACCACCTCCCTGGGCAGCCTGTTCCAAGCTTGACCACCCTCTTGGTGAAGAAATTTTTCCTAATATCCAGCCTAAACCTCCCCTGGCACAACTTGAGGCCATTTCCTCTCGTCCTATCACTAGCTACTTGGGAGAAGAGATCAACACCCTCGTCGCCACAACACCTGTTCAGGCAGTTGTAGAGAGCGATAAGGTCTCCCCTCAGCCTCCTCTTCTCCAGACTGAACAACTCCAATTCCCTCAGCTGCTCCTCATAAGACTTGTGCTCCAGACCCCTCAACAGCTTCGTTGCCCTTCTCTGGACATGCTCCAGCACCTCTTGTAGGGAGGGGCCCAAAACTGAACACAGTATTTGAGGTGCGGCCTCACCAGTGCCGAGTACAGGGGCACGATCACTTCCCTAGTCCTGCTGGCCACACTATTCCTGATACAGGCCAGGACGCTGTTGGCCGCCTCGGCCACCTGGGCACACTGCTGGCTCATATTCAGCCGGCTGTCAACCAGCACCCCCAGGTCCTTTTCCTCCAGGCAGCTCTCCAGCCACTCCTCCCCAAGCCTGTAGCGTTGCATGGGGTTGTTGTGACCGAAGTGCAGGACCCGGCACTTGGCCTTATTAAACCTCATACAGTTGACCTCTGCTCATCGATCCAGCTTGTCCTGCAGAGCCCTCCTACCCTCCAGCAGATCAACACTCCCACCCAACTTGGTGTCATCTGCAAACTTAGTGAGGGAATGGTGAGTAGTGACTGGTTGCTCCTGGGGTGCTCTGTCTTTCACTTTATGTATTGCCTGTTCTATAAACCATTAATGCCTTGCATATGTTTGCACTATATGCAAGGCTAAGGCGGCAAACATCCATGCGAACATGAAGGCCAACTTGCATGTGGGTACAGGCTTTAGACAAGCGCTGGGGCATGCAGCAGAGGAACCTTTGGTCTTTATTGCCCTTGGGTGCAATGCAGTAGCATCTTACGGACAAGCGCGAATTGCCCCGGATTATTTTTCTAGAAGACAATGGAAATGCGGCCAAAAAATCACCTGGGATCTGAAGGTGGGCTGAGATTGACCTTCCCTGTGTGACCACAGGGCTGAGCTCAGAGGGGACCTGGAGACAGCAGCAGGGGTGCAGAGAATGCAGGTAGGGAGCATGGTATGTGTGAGCCTATTACCTTCAAGAGCTCACCCTGCCAGGACAGACATCTCCGCCTTGACACCAACTTGCTTAACAGTGGTCCTGGATGTCCAGGCTTCTTTCAGTTTTGACAGATTGAAGATCTACAAATCTGTCATTGCTTTTGTGTTACATCATGGGTCTTGTCATGTTTGTGCTTTTGCACCTTGTGCTCCTGAAACTGCTAACTCTTTGGAGATGTGCACTCTGTGGATGGTTTGGTATTAAGTCTTGGAAACAGTAACAGAAAATAGTTATTTTCAGTTACAGAAACAGTAATGAAAATATTCCTTCTCCATCCATAAAGAAAAATTTTGCCATTTTTGTTTAAACTTTGTCCCTGCCTAGTGAACTTCTCTGAACTAAGAGAAAATAAAACAGCCATTCCCCACTGTGTCTTTGCCATGTATCCACTGGGATACTTACTGCCTGGGACAACCCCTTCTTTCCTTTACCACAAAGTAAGAATCAACAGGGAAACTTTTCAAATTGCTCTGGCGTACATCTTTCAGAGATGAAAAAGAGCTGTAGGTTTATTTCTTCTTTGCATCATCCAGACACAGCAGCAATTTTCTGACCACAAAAAGGGTGTATTCTGGTATCTACCCAATTTTAGAAAGAATGGCACTTCTGCCAGTTGCATCTGTAAAAGTTTAGAACATCTGAGCACCAGAAGATCTGCAGCTGAGAATCAGTGTTGCATGATAATGCTGGAAATGCTCTTCTGGGTTCAGCAAAACTGTTTGTTCCCGTTTTGAAAATTCTGAAATGAATTAGCAAAAACTTGCAATGTGAGGGAGAAGTCTTTGCATGCATATCTGAAGCTGTGATGGTGTGCAAGTTGGAAAAAAAGGAAGTTTAATCACTGTATGCTAACCTGAAAAAACTTACATCATAGTTACCATGTGGTATTTTGTTACGGTGACCTTTTTTTCTTCTTTTTCTGTGCTTTGAAGAAAAGTTGGGGGGAAAGAAGCAAGTATGTGACAAGCAGCATATGCAAACTGTAAGGTGGAAGTGGTAAATAAGTTAGACCACATTTGGAAGAGACAGATGGTGCTTTTCTTGATCATATGGTAGCACTGGCAATAGAAGTGTTTTTGAGTTAGGGAAGTGGGGAGGCCAGACACATTTCCTAAATGCAGGATGATTTATTTGTAGAACATGCAGAAATGCAGGGAACAAAAACATTAAACAGCCCTTCGAGATGTGCATGAACATGATACATTTACATGTGGTTTACTCTGAACTCCTGGCCGTTCACACGGGATCTTTGATTACGTATTTTTGCTTTGCCTGGTGACGTTTCCCAGCATCTCTTCTCCCCATTGCCAGTTTCACTTTCTCTGCTACCTGTTCAGTTCTTGCTGTGACATATCTTCTTCCAGATCCCATATCAGTCAAAATTTTCTTACCTCTGCCCACGGTTATTTCTATTCTGGTTGGTTGTAGATTAATCTTCAGTCAGATAGACATTGTTCTTAATTAACAGGTGCAGCCATAGGCCTAATTTGGCAAAAGCCTGGATATTGGGCTAGTTTTCATAATGCTAGGAGGCATTAAGATGTCCTTGGTCAAGAGGAATGGTGCAGTACAGGTACAAAAACCAGATAAAATTTCTTTGTGTGCTTATGAGGAATTTTTAGAGAGAGATATAATGAAAATGATAATTTCTAAAAATCGATTGCTGGAGGAAATAACTTTCTGCAACTTTGCATTTTATAATTACTTATGCAGCAATTCATGTATGTTACCACTGATAATATGTAATCACAAAGACTTTCTGAAGAATAATGTAGCAATATATGGAATATATTGGAATAATATATGGAATAATTCCAATATATGCTGTGCAAAATCCTTTCTAGAATATGGGAAACAAATCCTTAAATATTGTTTAAGAGTAAAAGAAAAAAAAAAAAGAAAAAAAGACAGTTTGCAAGCAAAACCCGTATGAAAATATAAGAAGGCATGTTTGAAAATCCACCTGTCATCTTTTTTGTCCTGCAAAGATGATAAAACTAATGGCATTTCACACACTCATGGAAGGAAACAAAGCAAACCTTCCAGTTGACGGGGTCAGAAGAATTTTGCTAAAGCTACGGTAAGAAAGGCAGAATCTACAGGCCTGCCAGGCTCAGGAGTTTAAACCAAATCTTTTTGAAAATAGTATAGTCCTGCTCACAGATATCTTCAATCTTAACGGAAGATTGACTATTCAGTGGGTTTGATTATCACAGCATTAAAAAAATTGTCCCTTGAGATTCACTGTTTTGTTGACTGAGGGAGAATACGTTTGACTAAATATGAATCATTGGGAGCTCTGGGAGGAGAATTATGAAGACAAAATGCTTCTGAAAGCATGACATGCTCACATCATGAACATTGCGGAAGATCCGATGCTGATTGAATGCTCCTCTACAGGTTGCAATTGTATTCATACAGAAGACCTTTTAAAAACTGATTTTGATGTCTTTTGCATCATTCTTCTTGGGTACTGCTTCAATATACCATGGCAGGACCCGCTCAGCTGTGGAGAGGCACCCTGCAGTAGTATGAATGATATTGAAGGCCACAGCTGGTTGAAAGAAACTTCTCAGTCCCCACAAACTCTTTGCATGGGATGTACTGTGACATGATGTCACACATCTCCTGTTGAGATATGGCATGTTTGGAAATGACCACCTGATGTTGAAGCTTGTGAAGACAGCTCCACACCTGGCTGTTAGTGCTGTTTAAACTTGTATTTCTTGTACATTTGTAATTATGTCAAATTTTATTTTCAGATGGGTATGAGAGCTGTTGGTATGGTCAGCTGTCTTCCAAATCCCTTGTTTAAGTCTAGGCTTGTCCTTAACTAAGAGTTAATTTCAGATGAGCTTCAGTAATTTTAAATAGTAAACACTCATCCACCTGTAGATTTCCTGAGGGCTGTGGTGATGCCTGTCGCTGTCCCCATCCCTAACGTACCCTAAGCCTGTCTCATGACTCAGCCCTGCTCTCAAAGCAGTTCAGCATCATGTTGGCTCGTCCTTACTCCTCAACGGTAAAAAATGCATTTCCCTCTTTCACAGATTTCCTACGGCTGGCAGGCCTTCCCTTCGTTTTGCAGCCCCAGCTTGAACTGATTTTATATTCAGCAGTGAATTGGCAGCGCTTGTTGGCTGGACGACATTGCTGTAATCTTCCTTCCAGTGCTGTGCTGGATGAATGCTGAAAAGTTAATCCATTTACCTGAACTGGAAATGCTGAGTTTCATTGACCTGATCCATATTACTTGTAGAGCAATAAGCTAGAAGGTTATGTTAAATGCTAGAAAGTAAGCTTAAGAGCTGCTGCTGCATGTAGCAGGCTTTATTCAAAGAGAAGTGTGTAATTTTGATCATACTGTGAAACTGTGCGATAGCTGGCCAAGCAGGCAGGGATAGCAGCGATGGTGGGGATGAGGAAGCTTACCCAGATTCATCGCTGAGGCTGTGCCAAGTATCATTTTGGTGAGACCAGTAGGAAGAG